>NC_141225.1:8035000-8277500 GCF_054856515.1 Filicampus tigris | reverse complement strand
CGGCGTCCGTTTGATTCAATTACGACAGTCGTGGTGCTTATTTGCGGGTCTATTCTAAATGTGCAAGGTCGGTCGGGCTGGGCGGCGAATACGGCCCTGCCTTTGCCTTCCACCAAACAGGGCACACGAGCTCGTATTTCTCGTCTAACATTTTTAGTTAGAAAATACTTGTACTTATATCCGAGTTTAAAAGCGCAGAGCTGCAGACGAGATGCTAACTTCGAACACAAAAAAGGGTGTTAACGCTGCAACTCACATTCATTACGCCTCGAAGAATCTCCAGTGATACATAACGCTCCGATTTCTGCACGTATACACTGTACTCGTAAATAGCAGCTACTACCACCAAATCAGTACAAGAAATTGGGCAACATATATTATTTCTACTTAACACGAACACAACGCGGTCCGATCGTCGCCAGCAGTACATATATATATTTTAAATACTGTATACGTACACATGCGCGCGCACACAAATCACTGCATTTGTAAGCAAACAACGTGAGTTTTGAATACTGAACATTGTACGGTAGGTCTCACTCTGAATTTTGGATTATTCTTGTAGAGCTTATCAGGGGCTGTGAGGAGGGGTGGGAGGCCGGAGAGTAGAGTCCTCGGTTCGGCCATGGGTGACACCGAGCCACGGCTGGTTAACGGTACACCTCATTCTGGAAAATGTGAAATCTCCACTCGTTTACGCGTATACACATTGATTATATGGGTCCCGTTGGTCTTTGTAACTACTTTTGGGCGCTTATGTTGAAACAGAAGCTGACTTAATGGCTAATAGGCTAAAGCTAGCGCTACCCCACCCCCGAGCGGCTTAATTCGGCCACACTACTCAACCCCACGCAAGATGATTAGGGGGTAATCAAA
Source organism: Filicampus tigris (assembly GCF_054856515.1). Taxonomy (NCBI): domain Eukaryota; kingdom Metazoa; phylum Chordata; class Actinopteri; order Syngnathiformes; family Syngnathidae; genus Filicampus; species Filicampus tigris. The sequence continues at coordinate 8,276,624 of NC_141225.1, read as the reverse complement.
ATAGCAATACAGTCACTCTTTTTCACCTTACCTGAGTCAATGTGTTTTTTTGCATTGACCGGGGAAAGAGACGAGCCCACGAAAATCAGCGAAGAGCCCCCACCACTAGCTCAAGAACTAGCCAGCCCCAGCTAGCGTCGCTTTGCCGAGGAAGCAGTGAGCCCAACAGTCGACCAACCGGAGATGAGGGAGGGAGGAGGAAGAAAAGAGGGGGGGGAATCACACCCACAAGCCTTGCACAGAACAAAGGCAGACCAAAAAAAGGCGAAGATTCAAAGTTTCTTAGCACCAGTTCACCACTACAACATACCGTCCTCCCCGCCACTATGCCGAGTAGAACGCGTGCCCTTTGCAGATGATGAAGCACTCGAATCCGGCCATCGAACGTCGAGATGGGCGCGGTGACCCTGCAGTCATCGCTGGGAAACCCCACGCTGCAGCAAGCAAAGCAATCAGCCGCCACCGGTGGTGCCTGTGTATAACTAAAAGTCTGACATAACACTTCTTGAGGAACATGAGCACCGTTTTTATTTCCATAAACCCACCAATAAGTTGTTTTAACTCTAACTATTGTTACGTCCAAATGTACTTGGACACTACAGTTTACAGAGTGTCCTCGGTTTACAACGGAGTTCCCTTCCAGCGGTGCTTGTGTAATAGAAATGTGTACGAAAGTCTGAACACAACGTAGTCTGACTCATTTTAAAGCTAAAGTTTTGTCTAATAAAAAATATACTTAAAGTCGTTTTGTTTTGCTTGATAAATAATTAACAGATAATGTGTAGCAAAAATGATGTCAAACCCCAAAAATGAGTTTTCCCCCAACAATTTGGGCCAGAAGATCTACAAAGGTCTACAAACAGATCCTAATGTGTTTGCTCCATTCAGTGCTTGAGAAAATGCATGAGTTGTGGCTCCTTCACATGCCTGCTCGCAATACCCTGACAATATGACAGTTCCTGGCAGAGACCTCACCCGACCTGGTGCTGTGTGGCCTCGTTGACCTGTGCCCCCTGGCTTCATATCTAAAGCCAACAGTCTTAAATTTGGGTTTTAAAATGGACAGTGATCTTAAATTGGACCAGCAAATCAGTGCTGTTGTAAAGTCCAGCTTCTTTCACCTTAGACACCTGGCTAAGATAAAGCCCCTCCTTTCCCATCAGCACATAGAAACAGTCATCCATGACTTTGTTACATCTCGGCTGGATTAATGCAATGCACTTTATTTTCGAGTCAGCCAATCCTCTCTCAAACGTCTCCAGTTGGTCCAAAATGCTGTTGCCCGCCTACTAATTGGAGCTCGGAAGATGGAACACATTACACCGATGGAATGGCTCCTGTTAGATGTTAGGCAAGCCCCCTCTGTCCACTTTCAAAACCCGGTTGAAGACACCTTTCTATTCTCTGGCTTTTCATCCGACCAGAGACCTGAAATATTGGCTCTTTTCTTTTCTTTGTCTATAGTAATGTTTTATGTTAATTTATTGATTCCACTTGTTGTATTATGGCTATTTTGTTTTTTGTATGTAAAGTGCTTTGTTACAGCTCTAGCTGTTGTGAAATGCGGTATACAAATAAAACTGTACTGTATACATTTGTTAACGCACTTGCACAACCCACTGTGTGAGAAGTGTTGTAAACTCCACCTCTTCCTGCATGGCATAATTGTCGCTTCATGACTGAGAGTCTGGAATTTTTTTTTTGTGAGTAAAAATAGTTAGGTTAGATACATTTGTCTAGCCTGTTTTATAAAAATGGATCACTGTAATACTTTGGTGCACTGAACTCTGTCAGCCACAAGGGTAAGTGCATGCAGATTCATTTCCTTCTATTAAACATCTTAGCATCACTCGCGGCTCTAGGACCTTTGAAAAATAAATTGGGAAGATGACATAACCATAAATATTTGTCGTTGGAAATTATTAAAGGCACTGGCCAGTGTAAGCACAATCTGACAGCCAGCCATTTATATGACAGCATATTAAATTAGCGATTGAACGTGATTTTGGCGTGGTCGATTCTCTTTTGTTGATGTTAGTGCACAACGGTACAGTATATGAAAGCAGTATAAGGTATAATACCAATTTGAATGATGAACATATGAAATTTAGTAGATCATTTTGACATCTTGGGTTTAATTCTCCTTTAATGTGGTGTTTAAAATGCATGCATACAGTATTGTAAAAGTATTCACCGCTCTTGGCCTTTTACCTAATTATGTTACATTACAACCTCGAATTTAAATGATATCTAAATCAGAATTTTATGTGAGGGATCTGCACAAAATAGTCTTAAGGTTTGAAGTGAAATGAGAAATATTTACATAAAGAAATTTAAAAAATAAAAAAAACAGAAAATTGCTATTTGCACATGTATTCACCCCCTTTGTTGTGGAGCCCCTGAAATACTCTGGTTCAACCAATTACCTTCAGAAGTCACATATAATAGTGAAACAAAGTCCACCTGTGTGCAATCTAAGTGTCACATGATCTGTCAGTATATATACACCTCCTCTGAAAGGCCCCAGAGTCTGCTACACCCAATGAAGAGACACCGCTAACCAAACACTACTATGAAGACCAAAGAACTCTCCAAACAAGTCAGAGACAACGTTGTTGAGAAGTTCAAGTCTGGGTTGGGTTATAATAAAATATCAGAATCTTTGATGATCCCCAGGAGCACCTTCAAAGCCATCATCATCAAATGCAAAGAACATAGCACCACAACAAACCTGCCAAGAGAGGGCCGCCTACCAAAACTCACAGACCGGGGGCAAGGAGGGCATTAATGAAAGAGGCATCACAGGTAACCCTGAAGGAGCTCCAGAGTTCCACAGCACAGGCTGGAGCATGTGTCGATAAGACCACAATCAGCCGTACACTCCACAGAGCTGGGCATTATAGAAGGCCAGAAGAAAGCCTTTATTTTCAGCTAAAATAAGAAGGCACGTTTTAACTTTGCACAAAGGTATGTGGGAGACTCTCAAAATGTAAGAAGGAAGGTGCTCTTGTCAGATGAGACTAAAATTGAACTTTTTGGCCATTAAGGAAAATGCTATGTCTGGTGCACACCCAACACATCCCATCAATTCAATACTGGGGGATACTGGGGTGAGTACGTATGCACAATGATGTTTGCTGTTATTTTGTCCTATTTGCTGTTTGCTTCGCAATAAACATCACATCTTCAAAGTTGTGGGGATGTTCTGTAAATTAAATGATGCAAACCCTCCAACAATTCATTTTAATTGCAGGCTGTGAGGCAACAAAACACGAAAAATGTCAAGGGGGGTGAATACTTTGGCAAGGCACTGTACAAGCATCACTTACTTTAAAGGGAAGTCATCCCCCAAATTTTCCTGACAATAATATGTTATCTGTGCCTCCAATAGTCAAAACACGGCATTCTGATTCTTAGTGCATTTGTGGAATATGAGTTAAGAAGCAAAATCCTTCTGTTTTAGCCATCTCAGGAGCGGCCATTTTGCCACTTTCTGTCAACTAAAAATGACATCACCGTTGCGGTAACGACTAATCACGGCTCACCTGTTTTCTGAAGCTGTCATGTCATTTGTGTAAGTTAGACTTACAGGCAACAACTATAGCACAGATGGAACAATTTCAAGCAGGAGCTGGTGATGGGTTAAGAAATGGAATGTAAGGAATGTTAGTACGCATGCTTTATGCCCCTGACGGTGCCTTGCTGACAACTGCAAATCTCCACATGGACCACTAGGTGACAGTATTTTACCAAATGTGCCTTCTGCAGCTGCTTTTAAAGTCTTTTTTTGACAGAGAAGCAACGGGATACATTGACTCTAATACACTAAAGTAAGAATAACATATGAAATATATGAAAAAGAGAAAAACGTGTTAATGTACATTCATTCACACGTTAATATTTCAAGACAAATATTATTTCGAAGCAAATTTGTCACTTACTTTCTGCCGAATTTGTAGCAATGTTGATGGGCGCCACGATTAAAATGAGCTGAAGAAGCCATTAAAGAACATGGGAGAAAATATGCTTGAATCACTGTATGAGTCAGTGCCTTTGAGACCTTCCGATTGCACCCCAGAAATCTGAGCTTTTCCAATAAATGTTGCATTTACTGTATTAAGTAGATGCTATGCTCTTAGAAATGCATTTTAGTCAAGCATCCACATTTTCTTATGAACTAACTGCAAGCAAACAATGTAAATACAAACAGCATAGCGTGTGTGCTTGCTGACCAATGGCTAATGACAGGGTGGACATTATTTGCTAACCATAGGATTTTATGAGCACTTGGTGGACCTTCACTTAGCCAACATAATTCAGTTAGTCGGACTGCCTACTGTTTAACAAATATATTTAGAATATCTGAAAGCTTTTTATATCAACTGATATTTCACTATGATAGGGTGGATGTGTTAAGCTTGACAACATACACGTACACACATAAAACACTAGTATGATAAAAGTAATGAAAAATAAATGTACGTCTGCAAGAGAAAACCTCTGAGGGTTTCTTAAAGCGACAGTTAGCCCATAAAATAAAGGAGACACATCTTAAGAGACTTATCATAGTATTGATACTGTATGTGTGCAAAATCTTTGGCCACTCACAATAACACCTCAGATAATCATTGTCGTGATACATTTTCATGACGATGGAGTGATTCTGATAATATCAATGCTTCTAACAAATACTGTATGTGCCTCTCAAAAATAAAGTAAATAAAGTGCCTTAAACATCACGAAAGAAAGTGTCGTTTGGATAATAGGCCATTTGGAGGCCACCATGGGGTTAACTGTCTCGGCCTTTCCCACCCGGATGCAGTCACAAACACGGGCCTGACAGCATCTGGTGCGCTGAGCCGTTAAATCCCATCCTCATCCCTGCAAAACCAGACTAGCAGCCAAGCCAGCCAATCACGGCTCACATTTTCAAGCCGTTAGACCAATCGTGTTCCCGGAAATGGAGGAGGGCGGGAATGCGTTTTCCCTGATCCCTTCGCAGCATCCTTCCATCAGCCTCTCTCTTGTGTAAAAGAGTGTCAAGAAAAAGAGAATACCAAAGGGAGGGGGGTCCTCGGAGGCCATCGGAGGCAACGTGTGGGACCCCACGGAGGCTGCCGGGACAGGCTTATGTCAACGTGGGACTCCCGTCCTGTGAGAAAATGGCTGCTATTCAATGTAAACAGGCTGTGCGGGATCCGCACTGCTGAAGGGAGGAGGGGCGGACATTGACTTCAATGTCGCCTCTCCCAATGAGAATCCAAGCATGTTATACACTCCAGGTACGTGTACACCTCTGGCCATGGCGCGGGGAAACATGGAGTCCTCACACATGAAAACATCACCCATCATAGTAGGATGTTGCATGTTCACCAGCATTTGTGTTTCATTGGTCGTTTTGCTTGGCGTGCACATGTTCACAATTAAAAGCAGACGGGATGGACAAAGGAGGGAGATGATCATCTGACCCCCTTTGTGAAATTATGAAAACAAAGGAAATCACTAGATTAGAGAAATCCATTTAATGCTAAAGAACCCCAATTAAAAGTAAATGCAACGTGCCAAAACTTGGAGGCAGTAGGTATTAACAGAACCTGTCTGTGTGTGGGAGGAGGGTTGTCAGTTTGGCATTTGAGCTAGCTTTTAAAGCACATTTCCTCCACAGTTACAGTTTAGGCGGGCGTTGCGTATTCCTCAAGATTTGTATCTGCTAGTTATGCTTCCCCCCCTAAGCCTTTTGCTGCCCACATCCTGCTCTCAACATCACCTACCAACCACATCGTTGCTGGCACTACAACATACTACATATGTCAAAATCTAGGTTGGACTTGTTACCCCCTAAAAAGCAACTAAAGTAGGGTGTACCCTACGATTAAAGTCAGCAAAGACCTAAGTATCACATGTCTCTAAAAGATGATCCTCAGCAATTATCCTGTAAAGTGGGGTGTCGTGAGAGATTCTCTGCCTAGATTTGCTTGCATAACAGTCTGGGGCAGACGATCGTAAATATTAAAAGATTTTTAATGCTTTTAGAGTGTGGTGTTCACATAATAATCGAGCCAAATCGGAGTATTTTCCCATACTTGTGATCAAAGTCAGCAAATGCCCATTTATCAGCAGAGGTAGGCATTCCGCCTAGCCGACAGACCAGTCCCTCTATCTGCCTAGGACGGACACCCATTGTGCAGGCGATAAACGATACATATCTCAGAAAGAAACATGCAGAGTCAACACTGCTATCGAGATACTATGACCGTCCGCGTATGAAGGATATATTCTTAATTCGTTTCCCGAAGCCAAAAACACAAAGGGGTGAATGTGAATGATGGGTCAACATGTGCGGGTGTCCAAAAAAACAGTTTAACACCAGCAAGGTCAAGCCTTTTACCTTCATTATGTAGTAAACATTTCATTGGGGCCATATGGTGTTACAGATGACAATCCCAATCTCTTGCCGGCCACTGCCTGCATCGAAGAGGTAAAGCATTTTGGTCATTTTCTTTCTTTTTTGCTTGCCGTTTGGCCCGACTGCTCCTGCCTGATGACAGTGAATGACGAGGAAAAATGTAAACCAGACCATTTTGTAATACTGAGGTGCTCCAGTGAACTCCGCCAAATTCCCATACAGTCCTAGCTCTCCTCAACAGTGCGCAATCTGTTCGACTATGACTATTTTTTTGGGGTCAGGGGATGGAAGCACGTTTAAAATGATAAACAGACCTTACTATTTGGTCCGGCCAGACAAATTGGCGGATGAACGGACGGCGATAAACGGACCGCAAATTTTTAGTTAATTATCATGTGTAATTATCCTGTGGTTTGGTGTGCATTTGTTGAGGAGACTCCACCAACAATAGCGAGTCTTCTCGGCCCAAACCAAGTGTTTGTCATAGTACTTGTGAGAGGCACCACTCAGCCACAGGGCAGCCAGCCACACTATGGGAGACCCAACACTTTGGGATTTGCAATCGTAAATATTGAACGGGTTTAACGTTAATTCTTGTGTTTTCTAAGCAGATTGGGGAGTGAAAATATCAGGATCATTTTAGCTGTCCCTCGGCTCAATCAACAGGCGAGACTTTTTAAGATGGATGCTTCTCTTTATTTACAGCTTGGTACCATCAGACACTGTATTAGGTCATCAAACAGTTAAAACTCAGTGCAATGACTACAGTATCAGCATCGGTATCAAAAGAAATGACATGAAAGCATAGAACTGCTTTTATTCAGTACAAAGAAATGACCTGGTTCTGCTTGTCAAGCGCACTAATAAAAAATTCAAGATCATACCTTTGTTTCTTCTTTCTTTAGCTTAACATTCAAAATTTGAATTTGGCTAACACAACAATGAGCACAAATACAATTACATAGATAAAAATAAAGTGGTTAACCTTTGATCGGTCACATTCCTTCCTTGTGTTGAGATTCAGAACTTTTGTTTTCTTGCTTAAAGCTCCTGTTGCCAAAACCTCCGAGAGGACCATCTAATTGAGAGCTTCCCAGTTTGATTCTATGTGGCATCATCTTAAGAGGTTTGTTACTGAAATTTTATGACTTAAGGATGATGTCGTAAGTGAATATGTCCTCTCTACCCTAACTCTTCCATGACATCATCTGATGTAAATTTGCTCCATATTATTTAACATAATCTTGAGACATCCAACAACTTGACCTCAAGAGAGTTTATCCTGCTTTTCTCACTAAAAGTCAGCGAGTATAGGCTCAAGATCATCTGCGGTACTGATGAAGACAAGTGGTAAAGAAAACTGATTTGCTGGTTAACAACCGTGGGCGTCTCCACCCAAATTTCGGATGGGGTAGGCTCCAGCTCACCTGTCACCCTAATCTGATTTATGTTTATTTTAGTGCTGTCAAGCGATTAAAATTTTGTAACTAATTGCAAAATTTTCCATAATTGATCACACTTAATCGTATTTTTCAGTTACAAATTTCTTACAAAGCTTACGATATCTACTTGAGGAAAATCTTGGAATTCATGTGGACAAAAAATAAAAGTATATTTTGATTCAAAGATTGTTCTTATAGCTCTCTTTGATCCTTGAATACTATTCTTTTCCTGTAAAATAGAATGGTTGAACGATACACCAAAGAGGTAGAGCTAATATGGTATTTGAAGTTGGCTTTGCAAAGTGTGCAAATTATTTAGGATTTCTCCAATGAGTGGTCGAGCAACTTTTTAAAGTAAAACTACTTAAAAGTCTGTCGGTCACGCGAAACATTCTAAGCCTACATCACATATTTAAATGATCTGCTTGCGGTTTGTTAATTGAAGACAAACATATGTTACTGTGGTATGTAAAATAAATCGAAAACTCAAATAAGGGTGAAGCCAGCAACCACGTAAGTCATGGTTTGTTTTACTCTCCCCGAGAGTGTAACAATCATATGTACAGGTGTACCATATGTGCCCATCCTGTCTAACAATACATTTGAAATCTGGAACAGAACCCAGAAAAGCATGGAAATGAGTTCAAAGGAGTTACGTCATACATCCTTGGCTTCATAGAGTGGCTTGACTCTTAGTTACTGGCCATTCGATCATTTAAAAGCTCATTCAGATCATTCAAAAAAAGGAAGCACACATCAATGCTTGTTGACTGTAGCGCATTTAATAGCTGAAACTTGAACCATTTCATTTTCCTTTGGGAGCATGCTGTAAGCATTGACTAGCTGGTAGTGTTTACAAAAATTGAATCAAATAGAAAATGAATACCGGTATATATTACAGTGTTGTTTGTTGTGTTGCAGCTCGTCATCAAGATCACTTGGGCAAGGCATGATCATTTCTAGCATGAAGACAACGACATCAGCAATGAGACAACACACACATAATATATAAATCATCAATTATATATACAATATCCAGTTGAAACAGCTGACCATGGCCCTGCTTGAAACCAAAACGACGTTTCTATCGCCAACCGCCGCCACAGTCCCACTGCCGGCCTCCTCGAGCACACTGCGAGACAACGTCACATCCAGGATGACGGTCGTGACTGTCACCATCCCAGCCAACGAGAGCAGCTTCAACACCACCACCACCACATTCCCGGAGGCGGTGATCGAGGGCTCGGGGATGGGAATGGTGCTCCTGCCCTTTGGCATCATCACACTCATAGGCCTGGCACTCGCTTTAGTAAGACGTTCATTTTGTTGGGATGGATTTTATTTTAACATAACCAGAAAGTGTTTGTTTCTAATGCTCTTTGTTCAATCTTTCTCCTTCATAGATGCTGTATATTCGCAAAAGGAAGCGGTATGTTTAATTCAGCTGTTGTATTACACGGGTAGACCTCGGTTTATGACAGAGTGTGAGGATAAAAGCCAGCGTCTACGAGTGTCGCCACAGTTACCTCGAAGAAGTACCTTTGTGAAGTTACTGATTACTTTACAAGTAGCTGAATTAGATTACAGTTACTTTAGTAGTTATGTTCAGCAGATGCCGACAACCGAGCTTAACATAAAATTTACCACCTGTTTTGCCAATACTTATTTAAAAATGGTTTCTTTTTTAATTAAATATAAAATAAAGACGGCCTTTTTTGACTTAGCATAGGTAATTATTTTTATTTGAAAAAAATAAGTATGGAATTCAGCTAACATAATGGCTACATGTTTATATACTGTATACAGTATATATATATATATATATACAGTACGGTATATAATATATAATATATATATATATATATATATATATATATTTTAATATACACTAGGGCTGTCAAACTATTAAACATTTTAATCGAGTTAATCACATCTTAAAAAATAATTAATCGTAATTAATTGCAATTCGAACTCTCCAAAATATGCCATATTTTTCTGTAAATTGATTCGAACTGTCTCCAAAATATGCCATATTTCTCAGTAAATTGTTGTTGGAATGGAATGATACAAGACGAATATATACATTCAACATACTGTTCATGTGTAATATACTGTATTTTTTTATTATGACAATAAATCCTCATGAGATGAAAATTAAAATTTTTAGATTAAAATTATTTGACGGGCGAGTGTTTTGCTCTGTTCTACTATAGTGAGAAGCAGTACAGTTATCAGCACGTCGTGTGTTAGATTAACTGGCTTTATTCACACAAAACAAGACAGCCCTCTTCTCTACTCATCCTCAGTCGCTGAGGCAATTGAAGACAGCATACATATATATATATCTATATATATATATATATGTGTGTATGTATGGAGACATATATACAGTATGTTAGATTAGCCGTTACTGTCAAGCATCAAATGTATTTTCACTGGTGGAGGCAGCACTTCATCACAAATAACACCCACCCGACCACATCTGCAATTTAAAACCATAATCCGAGGTCCCCCTGCACTTATATTTGTCTATTAACATACCATATCTAAAATGTTCCTCATTATCTTGTCTGTGGCAGTTTGGAGAAGCTGAGGCACCAGCTCATGCCCATGTACAACTTTGACCCGGCCGAAGAACAGGATGACCTGCTGGAACAGGAACTACTGGACCATGGCCGTGATGGCACACTTGCCGGTCCCAATGCCAAGGTAAGCCAAGTGTCCTGAAAGACGCATGTCTGTGAATCTATTTTATGCACTGTGGTTTGCCAAAGTCTTCCACTACTGTTAGCTTCATTGTTTCAGCAACGCTATGATGACACTAAGTAGACCCCCCTCAAGGCTGTACTGAACAAACCTGGGTGTGTCTGGTTCATTTCTTAGTTGTAGCTGTAGTAGAGTACTGGTGAGCGTGGCTGCCTCACAATTATGAGTTAATTTAAGACTCTAAAGTTATGAGTGCGTAAACTGCTGCTTGGTCTGTTCTTTTATCTGGCCCACCGAGCATTTATATTATGTTGTCCGATAATATTTGTGGTATCCATTTTGTCTAATTGGTTATTTCATTATTTTGATAAATTATTAGTGTACTAATTTTTAGTATTTTATATCTCATCAAGAAATTAAATTTATTGCAAAAAACATATAAAGATAATAACAATTTCACTTTTATTAAAAAAATAGAGTGGCGGCACGGTGGTCGACTGGTTAGCACGTCTGCCTCACAGTTCAGAGGTCGTGGATTCGATCTCGGCTCCGGCCTCCCTGTGTGGAGTTTGCATGTTCTCCCCGTGCCTGTGTGGGATTTTTCCGGGTACTCCGATTTCCTTCCACATTCCAAAAACATGCATGGTAGGTTAATTGGACACTCTAAATTGCCCCTAGGTGCAACTGTGAGTGCGAATGTTTGTTTGTAGGGATAGGCTCCAGCATGCCTGCCAAGAATAGGTAATTTATTATAATTAAATTGTTATAAATAAAATAATTAAATGCGTCATCAAAACAACAAAGCAAGACTTTCACATCACCACTGTACTGTCATCCTTCAAAAATGTTTTGAGTTTGTTTTGTTATGGCCACAGTACGTAGCATTGTTTAAAGTACGTAGCATTGTTCAACATTATTAGTGTTATTTTAATTTTATAATGTTTTATTCTGAGACCACCCTGTTGTGCTCCATTTTAGGCAACTCGTCTTTGCTTTAAAGTTTGACCTTACATGTCTTGTATTTCTTTTAAGTTTTGACAAAGGCATGATGATGAAAGGCAAACATGGTAAAGTATCACTTGTGTGTCACATTACTCCCCCCCAAAATCATTTGTCATTTGTTGGATAATAAACATGTTTTTTTCTATTAACAAAACATAAATAAAATCATCCTAATCATCACACATATACTTTATCTTCACTGCATACATCATTTCTACCTCTTCCTCGTGCCCCATCTGTGATATTATAGCTGGACTGCATAATAAACCAATTCCTCCTCCTACCTTAACTTTGGTCGATTCGGATGTATCATCAAATAAATCTGACATGCTTGCATGAATAAATATTTTTTTAGAGAACAAAATGGGTATTATTATAGAATTAAAGTTTTTTTTTTTTCAACAAAAGTTATATTTTTTTGAGAGTAGTTCTAATGATTAAGAGACTACAAGACTTAAAGTTGTATTTTTGAATTTTGGAATTCAATTGTTAAATAGGACCTTCTTCCCCAGTTAAACTTTTAAATTCTTGGAAAAATCTGATTTATTTTCTAATAAAATGGCTTATAAAAAAATCCCAACAAAATACACCTTTTAGATCAGTTTTACATGACTTTGTTCTCATAACATTGCAATTACTGTTTTTTTTCCTCAAGATATTTAAATCCGTATTATACCACTTTTTACATTTTTCTTGAAAATTGGCAACTTTTTAATTCCTATGGCAGGGACTATAAAGTAATCCTAAAATTGCTCCCCAGGACCCAAAACGTTTTAGAGCCTCTGCCCTAACTAATGCAATTAAACTGAATTAAATGAATGTGTTTGAAATGGATGAAAGAGCAAGTCATGAACATTTTGATTCAAGGCTACATGGGATGTTTTTAAATAATGGATTATCTCTTGCAGACTCTACGGACCTCGCAGGGGACCACCCAGAGACCCAGTCGACTGGTCTTCACAGATGTAGCCAAAGCTCTGAACGCTTAACAAAAGCTCTTCCATTCCATGTGTCATTTTGTGGACTACCTTTTCAATAATGGTAGGTCTCTCAGGAGGGACAATAAAAGGGGACGGAAAAAAAAAACGGAACTCGTTTTTGGTAACAAAATGGTGCTTTGTGGATTTGAAATGATTTTCTGGATTTGAAATGATTTTGTGGGAGAACGGGTGCATGCAATGCAAAGGAGCATCACTTTCACCATTTGACATCACACAAATGCGATGACTCTGTGGAATTGTTGTCGCAGCATTTCTGTTCTTCTTACCCTCATCGTAATCTTGTGTGTAACACTGGATGTTATCATTCATCTTTATGGGAACCCTTTTGTGTCTTCCTCTGTGAGCAGTTAACGACTTGTTCTGTACATTAAAACTGTTCCAACCCCTTTCAGCAATTCTCCAAAAGAGTTGTGCTGTTTTACTGATTTACAAAAACACACAAATTACATGTTTAAAGCTCACAGTATGTAAGAAAAATGTTTTAATGAAGATTGGCAAACATAACTGAAAATGATGACAAGTAGGACAAGTGATGTTTGAAAATTTGACTTATGTAAATCCATCACTACACTAATACAATCACATAAGATATAATGACACATGGACAAGAGCATGTAAAAATAACAAAAGTTGGCATTTTACAGTATGTAAGGAAACACTCTTCAATCAATACGATACACAGGTTATGTTTAAAATGGATTAAAAAAATACACTGATGCCTTCTATGAAAACCGCCTTGTAGTTAAAGAATTATAGTTATTGAAGATGCTGGACCAAATTAGAGAAAGATACAAAAAAAAAAAGGAATGTTTGGAAAATGTTACAAACCAAAATTGACTCTGAAGACGGTGAAACTGGAATGACTCAATCATCTATTTAGCTTTAACTATTTTGAAGCTAACGTTAGCGCATAACATTAGCTGTTGTATCTTAAATTCAATTTGAATCACTGTCTTAAAGGTTAGTCCATATGAAATGCTGCTTCCTTATCAGAAATAATGTTGTGGCAAAGTGTTGCTAACCAAAAGTGACTTTGAAGACAACCACAGTTGAACTGTCCGCTTGGCTTTTTGCTATGATTAGCAACTAAGGTTGGCAGCTAACGTTGTGGCTAAAATTCCGTTTAGATTACAAATCACTCAGAGTCATGGTGGTTTTACAAATCAGTCAGAGTCACTGGGGTTTGGTGTGGTTTCAAGTTGCTTTTTAGAAAGGAAGAGAAGGAAAAGTTCCCTTTTCACTGCCCCAAAAAATGTAGGAGCTCTATATTCATAATTTGCTCAACTTTATTTCCAAACAGAAATAGAAATTCCGACAGGAATTCAGTTGGTTTATGTGCATAAAAGGGAAAAAAAAGTTTAAAGAAAAAAGAAAAACCAACAACAAAGGGAGATATCATACCTGACTCACTTGAGCAGGGTACATACGTATTTTTACATCACCATGCATATTTTAAAATGTGAGAGATCCCACACAGGACGAGATAAAAAATCAGAGCGTGCTTACTCGTCTGATAGTGTGTGCTGTACTCAAGATGACAAAACACAGCACACTACGCACAATTTGTCCATCAACAATCACAAATCTCAGTCCTAAGTAAATCACTCTAGAGGATTTTGGATTTTAAATATTTAAAAGGTTTTCCATTTACGATCGTTGGCCCTGACCATGTTCTACGTAGATTGAAAATCAATTAACGTACTGCACCAGTGGATAACTGCACTGGATAATCTATTACAGACTATAATCTGTTTTTTAAGAGGTGGAAATTTAAAAAATATATATCAGTATGAGTGTACCCTACTTTAATTGTTGTTTTTTTTTAAAATGAGACAGATGACGAGGCGAGTACAAATAAAATCTGCGGTGTACTCGAGACTAAGACAGCACACTAGACACAACAACATCTCCACGGACAATCGCGAGTCCCCTCCCCCAAACCAAAAATCCAGCGAAATTATTCATTATCACACCACAATAATCACCATTGCTAATCTTTTACAAACATTCGACAATCAGGCCTTTTACGTGTGTATGCCATGACCTAACTGGTTAGAAAATTTTACCAAATGTAGCCTGACTCTTATTTTAAATAATTTCAGATGGAGGTTGTGCTCACATACTGTAAAAATAGTTCAAAAAGCACATGAATTGTCACCCATAAAACATAGAGTAAAAATCAAATATATGGTGAAAAACAGTAGACTGCAGTATTTCATAAACTTGAATATTTTATCAAGTTGGTGTAAACATTTTTGGGGAATTTGCTGCATTTTCACAGGAGAACTAAGTCACATTTCCATCTAAGCAAATGCAGTTTTTCTTGAGGTAATTGTGGTTTCTGTGAGGTCTTTCATTCAATACTGATATTAAATGCTCAACACAGCACAACATAAAATGAAATAAAAATCCAAAAGTTCATGGGTAGATGAAAATGAAGCTCCTGAATCTTTTGTACCTGAGGTTTCATGATGGTGGTAATAAAAAAACACTGGCGCAAAGTCCTGAGTGTCACAACACTTGTTGCTTTTTGTACGCAGTGTAGGAAATGTCTTGTTATCTTTGTTAATTGATAATTTAGTGCCTGTCTTAAGTGGATTTAAACTGGCAAACTGAAAATAAATGGGAGTAAAACTGCTCATGATAATAATTTCAGGACATCATGTAAATATTATAGCACAGAAAAAAGTCAAATTCAGTATTCTTAAACCCAAAGTGATGCATACCCTTGATTATTGTTATGAGTTGACGGGCTGTCTTCTGACAGGAAACTTTATTATATTTACACTCTTGTTATGTAAATTGGCGATGAAACACTTCGTTTGTGGTGAAATAAGGCATGTGCGTACAAAATATGTGACTGTAATAGCAATGAGTAGTTTTTGCAACGAAAGAAATTGTACAAATTAGCCCTTTTAGCCCCTTGTGTCCCTGCCCAATCACAATATTTAGTATACCACATTGTGTGGACATGACGGAGAGCACATTTAAAAATAATAGGAAAATTATAATGAATAATGGAAAACAACAACAAAAAATACAAATGGGGGTAAAACAAAATAATAATGCCTGAAATACATTTCATGATAATTTTACCCCAACATTTAAAAAAAAACTTTTTCTAGATTTTCCTATATTCTATTTAAAAAAAAAAAGATCCACTTGACCACAAACATAACAGTAGTTAAAAAATAAAACAATGTAAAGAAAAGAATCAAATATCAAAGAAAGAAATTTTACATTTGTATTGTTAATTTTTCATTTTCAAAAATGAGTACCGGTAAGAACAAAATTTAAGGAAACAACTTTGTGCACCATTTGAAAGGATCATGCTCCCATAATATAGAACATTCTAACAATTGGAACAGCCGAGTTGAATGTATTGTTGATAGGAATACATTTTGGACATGAATTTTTTTGTGAAAAAATTAAAAAGGCAGGTTGGAATCTTTTTGAAAAATCTGCAATTAAAAGCACTTCATTATGACACTTCATAATTTTTATGACTGAAAAAAAAGAGCTTTAAAAAATTTTTTGACCTGGGTATGAGTCATTTTCGGTTGAATTGAACATCAGACAAAAATAATACACAGTAATCTTCCATTTCAGTTCCTCGTTCTTATACACTACACTCATTTAACCCTTGGTATACAACTTGTACACATTGATGTTCAGTGATTCCCTTATTGATACACAACAAATGTATCTTTGATTATCTACTTATGCCAGCGATGTATAGAGACAGGCACTACATTCTTCCAAAAGTATGGCAAATTGTCCATGTAACCTGTTGCCGGTCATACAACAGATTAAAAGTTTTGTGTTGAACTAAACAGGCCCATATTTTACACTGAATAAGGGCATTGGTGAGTAAATTGAGATAAAATCATTATTTTTGTTTACAGTGTATATTTTTTTGTGACATTTTTGGGTGGTGTAGTAAAAACACACTACTCACAAAAAGTTGGGGATATTCGGTTTTCAGTGAAATTTCAGGATGAACAGGTGAAATTTAAGCTTCTATAAAGTTTTGAATATATTTGTCAAATTGTTTAATGCTTCAGTCATTTTTGCACTTTTTTGCCCAATTTTCTGTTCTCTAACAAGGAGCTGAACAAAATTCGAAACACATGTTTGAACGATGAATCGACCAATAAATGTCCTGGTTCAATTAGAATTGGACATGCCATTCACATTTTGACATCACGAGACCAAGGCAACTAACAATGAACAACTAACATTCACTGTTGTGGACATTTCTAGTCGTCAATCAGAATCAGCAACCAATGTATATATTTGTCAAGTACGTAATTGAGAAGAAATTCAAGTTTGTAAAATACTGTATTGTAATGACTAACAGATCCCTGTAGATGGGAGCGTTGCATTGCTTTTGTGTAGAAGATAAAGATCAGGTGGCCAATTTGCACTTGTCATGTCGATAAGAGAAATGCCAACACGTTGGGAGTCGGACAAGTTTAGGCGGCCCACACTTGAACAGAGTCTGTTTATGCATGATTATAAAGGGAGGAAAAGAAAGGAAATGTGTCGCTATATCTAAGTAGAAAGTGTGTCACAATCATTTGAAAAGATGATGCAGTTCATTGAGTGAATGAGGAACATCATGTTAAAAAAAGACACTAATGTACAACTGGAGACATGCAATGAGTCAGCATCACTCATGGAGTGTTTTTTAGTTGTATAGTTGTCTAAATAAATTATTTAGCCATCAAAAGCCCTTTCTCAGTCTGTCACAGTGCAAAAAAATTCTAGCGTCAAAGTCACTGCTCTGCTTGAACTGTATCTGTTCTCTTTATTTTGCTTGGTTTGGTGCTTATACTGTCTCAGAACACAGTACTGTGTGAGTCTTGAAAGATCAGACAAAATGCTGCAGAGCGGCTGGCCATGTGCAGAACTCTGTCTGGAAACAGCTGGCAGTGAATGAGTTAATCCGGAGTATCTCACCATTGCGAGGCATCAAACAGGATGTTCTCAGAGGGAAGTGGCCACTGAGCTTACAGTGTCGTCAGTAGGTTGCAACAGAGGTGTAGGGAGACTGGAAGAGTCACAGAAAGGAAGTGGACATCCTTGGAAATTAACACCTGTTTTGAATTTTGCTGTTCAGCTCCTTAACAATTGTTGGACAAGTTGTTCAAAAAGTCCTGAAACAAAAGTCCACAACAGTTGGACATGCGTATTTATAAAGTTTGGAGAAACTCAACTTAAATTCACGTGTCGAGGCCCTTTTATGGTAATCCTGAAATTTTCCTGGAAATCATACGTCCCTAACATTTTGTGAGGAGTGTATTTGCCCTGGCCCAGTAATGACTGGGAACCAATGCAATAGAATGTGCAGCCTTAATAGAAACTTCTGTTGAATGACAATTGCTTTCTTACAGTGAGGTCAATCTTTTAGGTGAATTTAATTTTCCAACTCTCAGCAAGGTAGATGAATTCTTCATACATTTTCCTTCCAATCATCCCGTGGAGTGTTGTTGTTCCGGCCAAACCTCCAAGTAGTGTGACGACGTTACTGGCCTTCCTCCTGAGACGAAGAGGGTTCTGACCACGAGGAGGCTGGCTCCTCTTCCTCCGAAGACACCTGGGGAAACATCAGAAGGCTGAAAGAAACCATGTGACTCAATCGCCGAACAGTGAATCAATACAAGACAACACGAGAATGACTTATTGCCGAAGTTTCGCCGAGAGTCAGTTATGTCAGGAAACCGAGGTAGCAGATGAAGGCAATGCTAAGCTCAGTCCGTCGAGTCATTCTTCCCCTTTTCGCGAGGCTCCGAAAAAGGTCGACTCTCTCAAAAGTTTCACTTCTGCAAGCGTCTTTGCGGATGTCTTGGATCAGACATTGAGTGATATGTGGACCCGTTGGCTTTGGGTTGTGCAATCTCTGTTTCATTCACAAAATGAACGAGGAGGGTTTCTTTGAATCACACAACAAAAAAATGTACGGGACTGACTTTTGGGGTATTTTTAGAGGGTTTTTCATTTTCAACTGGGTAGGAGTGTAGAAATGTTTTCTAAATTGCGAGAACACAATGACTCGCCATGAAACACAAAATAATCAGCACCACAAAGTCAATGCTTGACCAGCCATATTTGACTATTTATGCTGTTAAGTCTCGTCGATACCTCACCTTTTGCTTTTCACTTCCTTTTGCAACGACCCTCTCCAGCTGTGAAGTGAATCAGACATGAATGAGGTGGACCTGTACAAAGACTTTCATACAAATCCGTTTGCCATGTCTGTTAAATGTCAACGTGTTGCTGCACACCCATTTCCTCGGTCGCCCTCGTGGCCGTCTTTCTCCAGCGGGCTCCGCTTTCTGTCAATAAAAAGATACGCAGAGGTGAACAAATAACGTAAGGTTTACAAAAGGCTTTCTGACATTATTTCTGTATTTGTGGTCCGCCAGGCAATTTGAAAACAAACGTAATCTGCATTCACATGCCCTTGTGTCCCTTTTTCATGGCAAATCATCTACAGTAAATCATCATCACAATTTTTAAATATGCTCTCCATCCACATTAGACAGCGTAGGCAAAAAAGCTTGACGATTTAGCATTGCTCCTTTGTCTAGGATAACTTATTTTGGGTTCATTTGGATGAATTCAGTTTGGCCTGATGCCTCCAGAATCTCACAAGCCAAAAGACCAGATTGGACTCATCCTTCAACTTGACGGCATTCCTTACTGCTACTGTCCACCAACATGGTTTGGGTCTGCCAGGTTGGACCGGCATCTTCCGCTACAATCGGTGCCATCACACCGGGCCTTAGGGTGTCTTGTTGTCTAGTGCACATATGGGCACCCTTATGTTTTATCGTGTTCATTATGGACATGAGCACATAAGTCCAATAACACAACTGATCAGATCTAGAGGGGCTGGGGAGCTGGGGAGTTGTCCCTCCCAGTTACACCCTTCCAGGTCTCACTGTCATTGCTCATATGAACAATGAAGTCCGACCGTAAAACGATGGAGTCCCCAACGAGAGCGCTCGCTCTCCATTACCCCTTGAAAAGACTCCAAAAAGGGAGTGTACTCCGACCTGCACAACAAACTCTACACACGGAACCGGGATCAAACCCACGACCTCTGAACTGTGAGGCGGACGTGCTAACCAGTCGACCACCAATAACATGCTAAAATAATAGTAATAATTTTTTTCAAAATAAAATAAAAATAATTACAAGCTGTTCCTGCAGTGTGCGCATTGGCCTCTTAGGGGCAGTGTGGTGCCATGCATGCATGGAGTACACACTTGCCATGAGATAAGAGGAGTGCGATTCAGACCTAGGCATTGCGTAACCCTCACCGAGTTCCCGTCTGTATACTGTATTAGTATAATTCCTAGGAAGAATATGTGCCATTGAGTGTTGTTATATTACCTCTATTTATGTGTTACTACAGCTCTTGTCAAATATTTGTTATTTGAAGGAATATTAGTCCCAAAGTCGATGCTAATTTCACGTTAGCATGTCAGTGGATTTTACATTGACTTTAGCATTATTCCTGGCGATGTTTTTAAAACGAAATGTGTCTTGTATTTAAATATACAATGTGTGTAATTATTTTTGTTGTGTGTTTAGTTTTGCAGTAAACTACAAATGGGGTGTCATAAACAGCACGTTAAGGGTACTTTCACAACATTTCACAACTTGGACACATACCACGCCGTTCAGCACATTAATAATTTTTCTTAGATTCTAATGTTTGTAAGATCGAGAGAAGCCAAAATCAAGATTAAATTTCAATTAATTGCCCAGCACTAGTGAAAAGTTTTACTAGAAGATCTTTGGGCTCATCTCATTTGTCTAATTGCAGCTTCCTAGGTCCTCGGCCCTCACTCTTCTGTTTACATGCTATTTATAGTACATGCTTTGGAAGATCGCACAAAACTTGCGTTATTTCACAAAGTCACAATAGTATTAACAAAAGTTTTGCATTATTTGACAAAACCTTTGCAATTTCAAGCCACATTAACATGAATAAAAGTTTTGCAAGATCTCACAAGTTTTGCATTAAGGAACCCGCTTGACATAAACGATAATTTCACAAGTTCTCGCAAAAGTTTTCTGTTGTCTCAAAAACGTTTTGGTTTCTCACAGAAGTTTAGCATTTTCTAGCACAAGTCTTGCATCACCAAGCGACATTCACATGAATGAAAGTTCTGCAATAATTTGGTTTTGTTCGAGCATTGTAATTTTTTTCTTTCATGTCCTCTTATTTGGTCTGTATTCGGTGTACCAGTGTAATGCAAGACACACCTAACCTTAAATGCTGTTTTGGAGCCTTTGTTCTTGCTGCCCTTGGGCCTTCCTCTTGGTCGCTTTGGAGTCGGTGGTCCGAGAGGCTCCTGCACAGAAACATTTACAATCAAAACTTTGTTTTGATACTATTTTTTAGAACTCAATCAGATGATCAATGACCTCACGCCAGTCCTACCAGCTGCTGCTTGCGTGGACGACCTCGGCCCCTGCGCTCCAGAGGCTCAGCAGGCGGCTTGGGGGAGCTGGGCCGGGGTGAAGACGGCTCTTTGGGCCCGCTGCTGCTCATGTTTTGGAGAGCGTGGGCATCAAGACCTGAGGACCGGGGTGCTGGAGACAAGTCGAAAGTTAGCGGCGTGTCTAAAAATTGATGTCCTTTCTGTTGGTAAAAAGTCAGAATTTGATCATAATTTTGGTGGGGAAAACTGCCTTAAAGTCATAAATATTGGTCGTACATGACATCGCACAATAGGTCAGTTCAGTGAGCATCAAAGGATTTTTAACAGAAGAACATAAGAATATAATGTGTGTGTGTATATAAATACATATATAGATTAGCGGTGTCAAATTAGTGCATTAATTGCAATCAATTAGAGTCAGAGTTAAAGAGTTATTTTTGATCGCATTAATCTCATCTTTAATCGCAAACATTACTGTTTCTGTATGATGATGAGATCCATTTTGATGCATGGGGCTTGTGCTCGAGTTGTTGGGGGTTTAAAAAAACAATGGTCAATGTCACACACCCCAATGTGCACCCACCCCTTTATATATATATATATATATATATATATATATATATATATATATATATATATATATATATATATATATATATATATATATATATATATATATATATATATCCATGGCGGCACGGTGGTCGACTGGTTAGCACGTCCGCCTCACAGTTCAGAGGTCGTGGGTTCGATCCCGGCTCCGGCCTCCCTGTGTGGAGTTTGCATGTTCTGCCCGTGCCTGCGTGGGTTTTCTCCGGGCACTCCGGTTTCCTCCCACATTCCAAAAACATGCATGGTAGGCTAATTGGACACTCTAAATTGCCCCTAGGTGTGATTGTGAGTGCGGATGTTTGTTTGTCGCTGTGTGCCCTGTGATGGCTGGCAACCAATTCAGGGTGTCCCCCGCTGTTGACAGCTGGGATAGGCTCCAGCACTCCTGCGACCCTTGTGAGGATAAGCGGTATAGATAATGGATGGATGGGCAGCACGGTGAAATAGTAGTTGCTAACCACAATCCAAAAACATGCATGTTAGGTTAATTGAAGACTCTTAACTGTTCACAGGTGTAAATGTGAGTCTGAATGGTTTGTGACCTATAATGGCGACCAGTCAAGGACTTATCCCACTTCTCCTGCTAAAAGTTAGCTGGGACAGGCTCAGTTACCCTTCACTCTAATGAGCACAAGTGCTATCAAAAATAGTGGATGGAAGCTTCCAGTGATTGAATGATAACCAGTCCAGTGTGTAGCCCACTTCGCTCTATTATCGTCAGATGGGACAGACTCCAGCTCACCTGCGACACAAATAGTCCAGCTCACCTGCGACACAAATGCGCAGAGAAAACCCGCACAAGCATTGGGGAACATGTAAACTTGAAAAGAGCTTAGATTTGAACCTAGAACTTTTGAACTGTGGGGTAGGTCACCGAGCTACACAACAAAAGTGCCATTTATAATAACCTGAAAGTTTTACAAGAAACAAACGCAAAACAATGTGAATTGGAAAAGTCTTGTCCGAAGCGGACTTGCCCTCAACGTGCATTTCGTGGACAGTTGTACGCTAATTGCCAACACAAATGTTACACACAAGCAGAAAGTCACGTTTAAGTGAATCATTTGCGCTCTACCGTCGTCTTTCAAGTCACTTTTGTGTGATGAGCACAACACACACGCCTCCAACCAGCGCGCCCGACCACCAGTACTGCGCCTGACGAGCGGACTGAATGTACCCGCGCCCTCCACCCTCTCGCGTCCTTGTGGTATACTGTATATTCAAAACCCCGTTGCATGGAATTTCGGCGTTTAACACGAGCACAAACACAACATTCCCGCTTTAAAGAGCTTCCATCACTTGCGGGATGCATGCTTTCTCAACGCGGCTGCGTAGCGAGGGATCCAATAAAAGTTGCACGCGAGTGTGCAGGTGCAAAAATAAGGTCTAATATATATGATCAAATCGACGGAAGCGCATGCACATTGGCCGCAAGACAAAATAATAATAATTAAAAATAAAACAATTTTTAAAAAGAAATTACCACGAGTGTTTTTGCAGCTTCACCTGTTGGATGCTGACACCGCGCCAACTGAAAACTTCTGCTGTTTTCTGTCCGTCTCCCCCAATTTAGAAATGTGTGTGATGCCCCCACAAAACGCACGTCCACTTCCAGTCACGAATAAAACCCGGTTGCAGTGTAACAAGGGGGCGGGGAGGGTCGTAGCTCTGTGGCTTCTCTTATGGCATTGCCTACTTTCTCAATTAAAGCATGATACAGCGTACAGGAGGAGTAGCGAAAGCACAACCACGCCCCCAAAGGGCCTGAGTGGAACCCACTTCACAGCACGCGAGAGTGAGAGGTCCTACACTTTTATAAGTTTGGGGAACTTTGTCCTATGGCCTTGGTGCGCAAAGATGAGTTTGGGATGGAATAACTTGCCCATCAATCACCTATGTTCAGGTGTCCCAATGCTTTTGTTTATAGCTTGAGTGTCAGTCTCATTTTTGCACCAAGGCCACATTCACACAATTTGATCTCAAGTGGACTGGGACTGTATATTTGTGTCCTAATAAGTTAGTAAATAATTATAAATAATAACCCAATACTGACAATTCATTTCCCGCCGATTTTTTAGGTGCAGATAATTCCAAATAAACTTGGAAAACATTCACATTTATTGATTATGTTGTTGTCAATCATATGAGCGATGTGACATCTTTTATCTGGACAACTTCAACAGACTCACACCACAAAACAATGAAGTGTAAACCTTTCAGTCAGAGGGTGCAGTTCTCCCAATGCCTTGTAATAAAAATACATAGAAGTTGCGGCAGTGCATGAAAAAAAACACATAAAATAGTTCCACCAAACCAACCTCTTTTAAACTGACTGCTAGTTTACAATATTCACTTTCTTAAGACATTTCTAGGAGGTATTCATTGTCAAAGAACTGCAGTATAAGGGTAGCACAACATTTAATATGATGTAGGCTTACTTTGTTCCTGAAACTTGGCATCTTTTTACAAGTGCATCGATATCAGGCATCAAATCTGAATGAAGCCAATTTCAGAATGTTTCAGAATGCAAGTGGACAAAATTTAGCAACAACAGACACTTTGTGGAAAAATTCCCGTAAATGTGTTCTCTATCCCCATGGACTGGACTGTACCCTAGCGTACATTTGACATCACGATTACATGTAGTTTAATCATGGTCGGATGTCCAAGTACTTTGTCTATAATCTAATATTGTCATGGTCAGATGTTCAAGTACTTTTGTCTATGTAACTTGTGACGATGCCATGGTCCAAATACATTGTTGACCAAACTGTCAAAAAGAAAACATAATGTTAATTTTCATAATTACCGTCTGTGACATTCTTTTGTCAAAATACCCAAAGGATAAAACAATTACTGCACACTTTTGCATATTTCTTTGGCATTATTTATTAAAAAACAAACAAAAAAAAAAATTAACGTTTGTTTTTCCAGAAGTGAGAGATTTTCAAGGGGGCACATTCATACTTGAACATGAAACAAGTCATCCACTGTGAATATGACTAAGTGAAAGTGAAAGAACATTCTTATGGCTGCATCGTAAGAAGAAAAAAAAAAACGTCTTTTTGTTTATCTTTGACTGTCAGTGAAAGAAAAGAAGCCTGAGAGTGGAACAGTGCATGCTGCAGATTTTTTTGGGGGACTCCTGGTCTTGAGGTTTATTTAAGCTGAATTCCGTGGGCTCATCGGCAGCGCGTTGCAAAAATCCTCCTATAGAACGAGAAAGAATGTGCAGCGCATACAGTGGGGCATTAGGCACAAAGGCGTGTCTTTAGAGGTTGGGGGGCCGCCATCAAAAGACCGACTCAAGAGGGATTTCTTTTCGAGAGAGTGGAGGGTGGGGTTGGGTGAAAGTGGGAATGGGGTGGTGGGTGCACAGAAGGTGATATGGAGCTCCAGTCAGAGGAGTTAGATGGTGCGTACAGTAAAGCAGTGGTGGTAGTAACTCACACAAAGTGGTGGTACTTTATAAAAACATACAGTAATCATATCATTAAATAGAATTAAAAAGAATGAAAAACAGTTTTTGGCATACTGCATCAATTACATGGTGCTCCTTCTGGTGTGCCCCAGTTGGCCACCTGGGGTCAGTGTAAGACAGACGGACTGCTCACTGAGGCGTTATTCTGAATGCCACTTGAATTCTAGGCAGTTATGCCTCTGCCGTAGCCAATCATATTGCAGCAGGGCGTGTCCTGCCTAGACTGTTTTCTGAGCTCATCGGTTTGGCACTAATATTAGTCGTTCTACGCAGAGGATAAAGAATGTATGACTATGAGTGCTGTTACATTGCCTGCCTACATGCTGTTGCTGAACAATATGTGTTAAATCTGTTGCTTAAATGGTTAAAGCACAGCAACATAGATGCTTATTAGAGTAGTAGCTAAAATAAGCATCTGTGTTAATCACGGCTGACCTGTTTTCTGAAGCTGAGCCGTGATTGTTCTTTACCTGAGCCCTGAGTAGTTGTGATGTCATTTTCAGTCGACAGAAATGACAAAATAGCCGCCTCCTGCGGTGGTTAAAACGGGTGGATTTTGCTGCTTAACTCATATTCCACAAACGCAATATTAATCAGAATGCCGTGTTTCAACTAGTGGGCCGGCTGGGAACATACTCTTGAAAAGAATATGTTTGAGTTGATTTCCGCTTTAAGCATTTCTTTGGGTGTTTTAAATCCAGAGGGTATAATTCTCTCTAGTTTATGTTTAGTTTGACAGTGTAAACCTGAACTGAGAGTGGAATTAAATATTTTGAAACCTCTTTTTTGAAGAATTGTTCACTATTTGTCAAAGTTTTGACTTGAGTTTAGCGCAGCACTGGTGTCTCCAATCTGCTCTCACCAGCCAAAGCAAAAAATCAGTCCAATCACGACATGCATATCTCAAAGAAGTCGAGCCGCATGTAACGCAAGGCCCCATTGTATGTGCAAGCGATAAGGCGAAACTTAACTTTTGAGTTTCAAGCAACACAAGTTACTGTAACAAATTATGAAGCAAGTCAAGTTATGACTTGGGTTGAATGGGGAGTTTGTGATTTAAAAAAAATGCAAATACCTCGTTTGCCAAGAATTGGGCAGAGCCTAAGGAAGCAGAGTGACCTCAGGCAGCTGAGGGGATTCAGAAGCAATGCAGAATTAGCAACATTTCTCGACAGGTACGGTTATCACCTCTTTTTGATTTTTAATTAATTGCACATTACAAAAAATAAAACAGATATACAGATTATAGTAACACTCCATTATGAATAAGTCAGGTTACCATAGCAGCCATGGCTTACGTTACATACATATTACAGTGCTAATGCTAGCTTAGTATTGCTAGCTTTGGTATATGGTTGAACTGAATGTTAGTGAGGGGAGTAAAGTGGGGAGCGATTAGTGAAATGAGGTTAAATTCAAATTTTTGCTGGCAGTTTTAACACTGCAAACTCCCCTTTTAGGCAAGTCATGAGTCAAATCAGAAGTCTCAAGATTTAGCCTTCACGTTCCAAGCAAGTTACTGTGGCAAGTCAAGTTGAGACTTCGCTCAATTTCAAGAAAGTCGAGTCAAATTATTACTCGGGTTAAGCAAGTTTATAAGTCAAGTCGTACAATCTTGCTCAGTCACAATACATATTCACACCTTAGCAACTTTGCACTCTGTATCTGTATCTGTACATGCGTTAGTTAGCTGTACTAACATGTTCAAAACCACTTGTTTTTTATAATGGTTCCAAAAACAGGCTCTGTGCAATGGTACCTTGACTCTACATGTGTGCCAACATTCAAGTCATTGCCAACATTCAAGTCATTGCTTGTTGTTTTTTTTGGAATTGTATTGCAAGCCAAAATTTTAATGTCAAATATGCCACTGCTTGAGTGTAGTGGAAAAAAATGAAGCAAACTGTAATGCCCTCGCATTACAGGCAAGAAGAGACACAGCACCGTGTCAGCTGTTGAATGAACGGGACAAACACAATTACACACAAATGCAAAATGAAGAAACTCCCAAGCATCTGCTGTAGGCAATAACTCGCGCCCAGACGCTCACACATAGACAAAGTGGGCCAACGTAACCCTAGCTCCTAATGTCACTCACTAGGCCGCGCCCCTAGAATATTACATAAAATAAGGTAATTACATTGTGGAATGGATTAATGTCATTTCAATTCAATTTAATGAGGACACTTTAGTTTACATACGAGCCTCAATCTTGATCATGAACCAAATTAAACTCACAAGTCAAGGTTCCTCAGTTTATCATTGTTTAATGTAATAAACATTCATAAAAAAATGTGAGAAACATCATAACATCAAATAATCAAATTTTCCCTTCTGCACTTCCTTAAGCGAAGCCCATGACCTTCTTGATCCAGTCCACATAGACCGACACGCGGATGAAGATGCTGGGTTGGCCCGGGTGTCCGCAGCGCCGCATGGGGATGATCACGCCCTCCAGGACCCAGCAGTCGCGGTTCTGGCACGCCAGTGGCCCACCGTAGTCCCTCTGCGGGTACACGAACAGTGGATATAAAAGGTTTACCCATCCCCGTTCAAATGTTTTTATGATATGAAAAAAAATGAGACCAAGATAAATTATTAAACATTTTTTCACCATTCATGGGCCCTATAACCCGAACGACTCGATTCCAACAAACAAAATCTTTTGGCGAGAGGAATAAAATAAAGAACTGAGGTAATGTGCTACTTGTACTGAGGTAATGTGCTACTTGTGGTAAATGGGAGTCAGCACACACCTGTCACTGTGTAAAGTGTATCTGATGAACCCCAAATAAACTTCAGATGTTCTAGTAGGCTTTTATTGACTTGTTTTGCTTACTAGCTATTTATTTGAAAGTACAAAATATGGTTGTATCATCATCTCATTTCATAACATTTTTGGGCAGGAGCGCTTTAAATGTGTCGAGCTGTGAGGGCATATCTAGCGCAAGAGTCACCGTACATATTCTTAATTGGGTTTTGGTCTGGGGATTCAGGGCCATTTCCAAGCTTCTTTGGGTCTGAGTGTCATGTTGAAACATGGAATCCATCTTCATCTTTCTAGCAGGCATCTGAAGCTTTTTGGAGCTGAAATTTGATCCCAGATTTTTTTTTACTGTGGCTCGGATGTGACCCACAAGGCCATCTTGCTGCCTAAGTGTCACACCCTTCCCTATCCCCACTACAACTAAATGTTCAAGATTTCAAAATAGAGACAGGGCAAAGTATTGCTTCCAATCCCAGTGGTCACCCACCTCGCAGGCTCCGACACCTCCCTGGAAGGAGCTGGTGCACATCTCGTTCTCCCGGACCCGACCTCGGAAGTATTTGTTGCAATCCTTATTGCCAAGCACTGGTATCTGGGCCACGTTGAGGACTGTCTCGTCTCCGGTGCCTTGAAAGGAGAGCAAAGGAATGATTTGGCAGAACCGGGAGCTGGACAGATGTTGAATAATGCTGAAAATAGTAACAACCATCTGTTTGCCAAACACCGTCAGAAGCACAAGAGTGAGTACAAGATGGGACACATAATTAGGTACACCTGCACAATGTTAGTGAGCTACACTTGAAGGTCAACATTGTAGAAACAGCTCATAGTGAGTAAAACTAAGCATTCTGTTGTGTGCAGACAATAATTCAGGCTTACAGTATTTCAAAGTGTGTAAATTATTGTTTTCATAGGACAGCACTGAATAAATTAGACTGCTAAAGTGTAGTCAGTGTGCAGCTTGTATAACAGTGTAAATTTACTTTACCCACAAAATAACTCAAAACACAGCCATAAATATCTAAATGGCTGACAACACAAGGGAATAGACCCTAAGTGAAAATTAGGGTATACTTGTTTAATATGTTTAGCAACCTTGCTCATAACACACACAAAAAAAATCGCTCAAATCATCTTTTCCCGTTGAATTGAATGGAAATGCCATTAATCCGTTTCCAACCTTCCCCCAAATACACCCAACATGTATGTGTTTGTGTTTTTAATAAGTTTAATTTTTAATAAGGAAAAATAACATAATATTGTACTTTATAAAAGCACAGAGTAATAACATAATTAAATAGCATGTATAGAAAGTAATGTAAAGAAAGATGGCCAGTCATGCTGACACAAACGAGGCACAATGTACTTCTCCTAGTGGCTCAGTAAAGTGCTGTAATATTAGTTTTTTTTTCGCAGTGAATAATGTATGCATGTAAGTATTGTTTTACTGTCTACATGTTGTGCCACCATTTGTGTTTAAATATTATTTCTAAAACTGTGACTATCGATGCTAACTGTAGCATTAGCGTGTCAATGGCATTTTCCATAAAATGATAGCATTAGGCTGACGCTTCTTACGACAACCTTGTTTGGTTGTTTTGAATGCACAATCGGGTCACTTGTATCTCAAAGTACTACTGTTATTGTATATCTTATTTTTAATGCATTATTATGACTTGCCTTTGGTCTCGCCCCATCCTGCTATTTCACAAATGGTCCCCTCAGCCACAATGTAGCGTTCAGGAGGCAGACAGATCTGAGAGACGCGCTCGTTAAACTGGGCCGGGCTACAGACACAAAGAGAGAATAGTGTCAGATGGA
This sequence comes from Filicampus tigris, assembly GCF_054856515.1. Taxonomy (NCBI): domain Eukaryota; kingdom Metazoa; phylum Chordata; class Actinopteri; order Syngnathiformes; family Syngnathidae; genus Filicampus; species Filicampus tigris. The sequence goes on along the minus strand of NC_141225.1, from coordinate 8,246,927 downwards.
ATGCATATGTGTGTGCGTGTGTGTGTGTGTGTGTGTGCGTGTGTGTGTACAAGGATGCAAGGATGTACACACGATTCCAGCTGCAGCATGACCAGCTGAGACTCGGAGGGTCCGCAGACAATCTTGGTGAGAGGGATGGTCTGCACGCCAGGTTCATCGTCCAGCGGGTCACGGAACAAGGTGCCTAGCATGGCAGAGTAGCCGGGAAGATCCACATAGCTGAGCACACAGACAGCAAGGAAAGATGAGATGTGAGACTTTCATGGCACATACATCCATCCTGTACATATATATATATATATATATATATATATAATATATATATATATATATATATAGTTCGATATATAGTTCGATCCCAGCTCCGGCCTCCCTGTGTGGTTAGCATGTCCGCCTCACAGTTCAGAGGTCGTGGGTTTGATCCCGGCTCCGTGTGTAGAGTTTGCATGTTCTCCCCGTGCCTGCGTGGGTTTTCTCCCGGTACTCCGGTTTACTCCCAAATTCCAAAAACATGCATGATAAGTTCATTGGACTCTCTAAATTGCCCCTAGGTGTGATTGTGAGTGCGGATGTTTGTCTTTGTGTGCCCTGCGATTGGCTGGCAACCAATTCAGGGTGTCCCCCGCCTACTGCCCGAAGACAGCCGGGATAGGCTCCAGCACGCCCCGCGAACCTTGTGAGGATAAGCGGTATCGATAATGGATGGGTGCATATATATCAGGGCTGTCAAACAATTAAACATTTTAATCGAGTTAATCACAGCTTAAAAAATAATTGATCGTAAGTAATCGCAATTCGAAATATCTCCAAAATATGCCATATTTTTCGTTAAATTGTTGTTGGAATGGAAAAGATAAAAGACACAAAACGGATATATACATTCAACAATGTGTGTGTGTGGTGTGTGAGTGTGTGTGTAATGTACACATTTATATGTGGCCCTTGTGATATTCTTAGAGTTTTGTGTGTGTGTGTGTGTGTGTGTGTGTGTGTGTGTCTAATGTACACATTTATATGTGGTCCTTCTAATATAGAGTTTATGTTTTCCGAGAGGTCCCTGAAGTGTGTGATTGGCTCATGTTATGCTGTGCTATGCTGCAGGTGGTATCAGCATGTCCTGTGTTCCTTCTTTAAACTGACTTTATTAACACAAAACAAGACAGCCCTCTTCTCTACTCATCCTCAGTCACTGAGGCAAACCAATTCATTCACATTTCTGAGATTTAAATCTACCCTCTTCTTTCGAAATGCTTCTTTACACTCCCGCGGACGACTCGCGTCCGCTCTGCTGCTCACCGTACACATCTGAGTCGGATTATGCATCGACGGTCATTCTACGCATGCGTTAAATACGTAAAATATTTTGACGCGATCAATTACAAAATTTAATTAATACAAAAAAAATAATTTAAAAAGTACATTTAATAACCAAAGCAAAGCATTACCATGAGGAGAAACACTGCTTGGTACTGATCACCCATCTGGCGTCCACCAGGGCTCCTCCGCAAAAATGGTTTCCTTTCCTGTCAGGCAAGCGGGCAAGTTAGTGTTCAAATGTGGCATGGCTGAGTGTGTTTTTCTTGTTCAAGTTCATTGAAAAGGAACTAGCTATCTTTCTCTGTGACACACACATGCACACACCTGTCTCTGAGGCTAACTGTCCACGGCGAGTTCCCCGGTATGCCGTTTACAACGCGTAACCTTGTACTCTGGAAGCGGTCCTCTCTTTTCCCACATTCACTGAACTCAACTTTCTCTGTGTGGGCAAAGACATCAATTTGCTTCATTAATACAGCAATGACAATGTCATGTATTATAAATATCAATCCATTTTCTATAGCGCTTGTTCTCATTAGGATGGCAGGTGAGCTGCCTCTCCCAGCAGACTTTTGAAAAATCTGTGACGGTTTTTTTTTTTAATGCAAAAAATATCACTGTATAATATTGTACTTTATTAAAATATTCTGTCACAGCACCAATTGATATGCCACTGTGCTTCTTGTATACAGAAATGCCATTGTGCTTCTTGTATACAGGACATCCCATGGCCACTTCTCACGTTTGAGCTTGAAAAGCAAAAAAAAAAAAATCTGCTGATCAAAGGCTCTTATATTGTAAAATAAAAGTATGAATTCAGGCACATACCCACTGGTTCCGTGAGGGATACTTTCTCTCCAGCTGTTTAGAAGATGAAAAATGCTTTACAGAAGCTCTGTTGTTTTACTTGTTTTTTACATGAATGAACAACAAGAACAAGAACAAAAAACACAATTAAGTACCGCATTGCTTGATGGCACAGTAGTCAAACTCGGTTTTGGAGTCAATGGTGTAGCACCAAGGACCGTGTTGGTCCCCGTCTGGATTCCGACAGTAGTTCTCCGTCAAGTTGGCCTCGGGATGCGTCCTGGGGTTTATTCTGAAAAATCAAATGCTGATCAGTAGATGATATGTAACGTAGTGTTGTCACAATACCAACATTTTGACTTCGATAGTATACCGGTACCGAAACGGTACCTCGACAAAAATCTAAAATCAGCGAAAGCAGCAAAATTAAAACTGACAAAAGAACTACAATTTTTTTTTAAAAATTGTGTTTTTAATTCAAAATATTAGGAGATGCTTGCTAAGAAATTTTTTTTTTAACAGTGTTAAACACTTGTGAACATTTGCACACGTGGGGGAGTGAGGTAAATATATTACACTGTTGCTTTCTACACTTGATTATTTATATTCATAGACTACATGTAAATTAAACTTTAAGAAAACTACTTCCCATTTATTTATTTATTTAAACTTCACTAGTAGAAAAAAGGTGAGGCTAATTCCTTTAATTGACGGACAGATTTTGGTGCCTGATCCTGTTATATCATTCAAACAATTAACACTGAATGTCCGTGCTCAGTTTTACATTTTGACTGTTGCCTGGAAAGACTACATGGATACTCATTTGAGATTTTGTTGTCAAATTTTCCAAGACAATAGGAAAAATGAAAAGGAATTAGCCTATATGCATATGAATGCTTTGCTGTTATGCCTTCCACCTTCAACATTCATACTTGGTCCGGTGAGGTGTGTTCACGTTCCACTTTTGGCAAGTGATGCCCTTGCGAGTTTTGCGCACCATGCCTCGGTAGTTTCTCCCATTTTCATGGTAGCAGTCTGAAAGCATTAAATCACAGTAAAATTATTTTCAAGCCATGGAAGGAAGTACCCAAAACTACCAGAGTACGCATTCTATAGCATTTCTCAACATTTCTTGGGGGTAAAACTGTTTTTTGACAATGAGTCATATTGTGTTTAAGCATACATTTTATAATTAAAGACAGCTATTTACCAAGATGTCATAAGTCCATATTACAAACATAAATCTTTATGCTGTTGACCAAAAGTTATTAGTCACAATGTACATGATGAATGGCATTATTGTTATTGAGGGCTTTTATGTTATTCTGAAAAAAAAAAAAAAAAAAAAGTATATTCCTTCTTATTTTCTTTTCTTGTGTGCTGCTACTGTTAATGTTCTTTGCGTTTATTCCATTGCATCCCATTCTACTGTGTGCTGTACCCTCTGCGTCAATGTCATCGGCGCAGCGCTTGATCTGCAGGCAGAGCGCCGTCCTCATCTCCGGCACGGACGTGAAGCACCAGGGGGCTTCGGAGCCATCTGGGTTGCGGCAGTAGTTCTCCTCCAAGCCCCTAGATGGCAGTAAGTGACCTCTTAAAAACATTCCTTTATTTCAAGTATGTGGCCGTGCGCTGACTTGTTACCTTCTTAACCCTAATAAGTATTCTGCCTCTGATTGGTTGTTTTTCTCAGGCGCTGTGCTTTTTTGCATATTTAATTAGAGGCATAAGATGACGTCCGAGATGGAGGGTATTTTATGCATTTTTCCAGATGTTACCATTTGCTAATTTAGAATTTTTTTGTTACTCACTTTAGAATGTTAGGAAAGCTACACGTTTTGATAGCATCAAAGTCAAACCAATGCTAGAAGGTTTGACCATCCTCTTCTGTATGTATGTATCATAATGTCCAAGATCCAGAAAAAGTAAAAAGTTGTCAATAAAATAAGGACTCAAGTAAAGCAAATATACTTGAAAAATCTTATAAAAGTACAGTGACAAAGTATTTGCACTAGGTTGCTTCCCACCAGTGCTGCTTTCCCTCCATCACTTTGTGAAAGTTGACACTCACTTGCATTCGTACGTGTTGGGATAGAAGGGATGCTCGTGAGGATACTGTGCGTCCCACCGCTGGCAGGGGATGCCCGACGTGGTCTCATTGACTCTTCCCCGGTAGTCCTCTCCGCGGCCGCGGAAGCAGTTGGTGGTGAAGCTGGAGCGCTGACGCTTCTCCACGCGCACCTCAGCTGAGGAGAAGTCACGGGGGAGAGGAATCTTAAAGGACCATAATATGGACAACTGACTTTTTAATACCTTGCATGCAAATAGTTGGGTCTCTGGAGTGCCGGCCCGCCTATCAAGTGTGAAATTGCACAACCGAGTAATCTAGATTATGGAGCTGCTGGTGATTCGAGATGCATGCGCCACATACATGTACATGCTACGCTAATTGAAAAGTGCTGATTCCGTGAATGAAAATACAACACTTGTATTTTCAAAAATTGTTTTTTTGCTGTTTTTACGGTAAAACGACAGCAGCTGTGGTTGTCGAAACTTTTTGACATTAAATGGAGGGTTCATATTTTTCTCTCCCCAGGGTTGGAAAAAATATATAAATAAATATTATTAAAATGTAATAATAATATCTTTAAATATTAGTCAAATTTGATAATAATTAAAAAATAATAATATACATCAAATAATTCAACATTCTCTCAACAATAATGATAATAAAACAATTAAAAACTACAACTGCGCTGTAGTACAATATTGTTGGACAATATTTTTCCAGAATGTCAAAATCAAAATAATTGTGAGCTTGTGTTGCTGACTCTCAACTATGTCACAAAATGGCGCAACTGCTTCAACCTCCCGCCACCAAACCCGAATGGTAAACAGTGGGAACTCCTGTTGCACAACTCCTGTTGCAAATTTGGAGAAAAGTCCACGTTGCGAAAAACTAAATGTTCCAATCATCTCTAACTAACTATGGTATTATCATAGCAACGTTCTGTTTGATACTAAACCACTAAAAACTGTAACTAATACAACGCATTGACACAGATGGTATTAATAAAAAAAAATTAAATCTATCAACAGGCATATATTCCTTATCCTCTACAGAAAAGGCCTAATCTTACTCAGTCACTGTAGTAGTAGTAGAAGAAAAAGAAGTCTGTTTTTCTTTGTTTGTTTCAGCATGACTTTCCGGTGGCAAAGGCTGGCACACCAGAAGGAGCAGCACAATGAGTTGCAGCATGAAATTATGACACACAAATTGTTTAATACTTTAAGTTGTATTTAATTATGTTATTATTCTATGTCTTTATAAAGGTGCAGTGTAGGAGTGTGCTATTTTTCCTTATAAAAAAACAACATAAAAGGGGCTCGAACAGATAAGTGGTCTTTCAAATCTTTTCAATGGGAAAACATGAGTTTGTGTTACAGGTGTTTTGCGTTACAACTTAAGAGCATGGTCACGTAATGAATTAAACTACAATCTCAAGGCGCCACTATTTAAATTACAATAAATTGTTAACATTTCAAATTAGGTGATGTTATCTTGTTCTTATCTTCTTCTTATCTTATCCTGTAATTAAAGACAATGGCTAAAGAAATGCTTTTCCATTTTTGGGGGGAATGTACGTAAATCGTCGATGAGCTACTAACACTTAAATTAAAAAAACAAAACATTTTCATTAAAAAAAACGAAAACTAACTGAAACTACGTTTTATGTGTACAAAGCTAACTAAAACAAAAATTAGCCTATAGCCAAAATGTCCTTCATTTTCGTCTTTGCCAATTAATTTCATGAATGAGATTTGTATGGAAATGCATTTATTTCGGTATGCACAGAAGACGAATGGTCAAACAGTCGTTTGGGAATTGTACCGGTTGTTCACTTTACATTATTACACAAGACTTATTGTAAAACAACAAACTATTATAACCCCGGGGGGCGTTGAACAAATTCCCACCCAGGACGCCTTATCGGGAATGTTGGGCTTGGAATCATTTGTTACGTATCCGAGCGGCCTTACTGCACTTGCTGATCTCGCAGCTCTCTCGCTCCACGTCGGGGTCGGTGGTGTAGCACCACGGCACGGGCGAGGCGTCGGGGTTACGGCAGTAGTTGTCATCCAAACTCTTGTCGGGGTACCTGAGGGGAGGACACGTCGCATCAAGACTCGGCCATATGCTCGCCGTCAATGTCAAATGAGGGATGGGTACTTTTCGGGCTGGTAGATGTGCTGGTGAGGGTACTGCTGGTCCCAACGTTGGCACTCCCTGCCGCTCGCCGTGTGGTCCACCTGCCCTCTGTAATCCTCGCCGTTACATGTGATGCACACGTCTGCACACACGCACGTGCACCCAAGCACGCACACATATACACGAATCTCACAGGTCAAATAAAACTATTCTTTTGTGATTTTAGAAATTTTTTTCAAGTTTACAACAAATAAAAAATACAACTGAATAAAAACGACTATACATATGTTTTTTTATGTGAATACAAGTGAATTTGTCCTGTGCACACCCAGGCCCACCACCCACCAATAGGAGCTCAAATTAAAGGCTGAAATTAGTCAGTCTCATCATATCTTGAGGTAGATGCACTTTAACAATAGTCACAAACAGAATAAAACCTTGTCAAATCCCAAGTCAACATGTAGATGCATGAAGTGCAGTAACAATTTAATACAGTAACAAAGACAATCCCAACAAAGACAGGCTACTACAACTACTGCAAATTCAAATTATTTTCAAATTAAACAGCCACAGCATAAAACAAAAATACAACAAGAAGTATATCAAAAATAGTCAGGAGATAACAATACTGTAACTACAATAAATTCAGTTGTAAACAAACGTGTCCACCATAGCAGCACTATGCACTTCCTGAACCAAGGAAAGCACTGATGAAACACTTTATGTTATGTCCATCACAACTCAAGTCGTTCAGTTTTCTCCATAAGAGCAACAGCAGCCACAGAAAGCTTTATCTGACTCGTCTTTCACTGGCTTCACCCACGGACAATGAGTTCCCAGACCTTGTTGTAACTGCATTTAATTTACTTTGTCTTCTTACTTTCCTTAGAGTCCTCCATTTTCATGAATCCATCACAAATGTATGGAACGCGTTGCTAAAATGCTCGTTTTTGGTAGGCGTATCTTTAAAAACAACTATTGCCTGCATGTGCGCCCGGCTGTTTGATTGACAGCATACCCCTGCCTCTCACACACCAGCCCGAATACCATACTCCTAAGCCTAACCCTAAGCCTAACCCTAACCCTAACCCTAACCCTAACCCTTTACTTTATCAAATGAATGATGCCCTTCGCGACTAGGTTTATTCTTATAAACAAAGTAAAGCAAATGAATAATACTTAAATTAGGTTCATGCCCACTTAGCTCAGCAACAAACAATGAGCCAGGTGCCTTCCACTTGCGCCTAATGCAAATCGTATTACAGTATATACATTACCTTACCGTCTTTGCACTGAGGGATGCTGCAACTCTCGTACCGCCGCTCGGGGTCGGTGGTGTAGCACCACGGCCCGATGCGATCACCGTCTGGATTTCTGCAGTAGTTCAGCTCCAAGCCGTTGCCGGGCGAGGGAGTCCACCTGAACACATCACAACAGTGGGCTAACTCCACGTTTTGTCATTTCGTGAGGGAGTGATTTCAAGATCTATGACGGTCACCCAAAGGCTGCTGCTAAAAGTTTAGTGTAAAAGTGGTCTAAGTCCAAACATCTGTCAAATCCATCAATCTCAACTTAACTCAATTGTGTGGAAATGGAAACAAAATTTGGATGGATTCAGCCCCCTCTAGTTGGCTCATTTAATGTAGTATGACAGACGGTTCCCCTTACCTGTGATCATGAGGGAACTTGGACCACCACTGCTGGCAGGTGAGTCCGCTTCGGGTGGTGAACACCTTTCCCCGATATTCCTCGCCTTTACCCACGATGCACTTGCGAACGTAGACTGTGCATCAAACACACACAATGTGTCGTAAACACACATGAGTTTACGCGGCATTGCGCGTCTCTTTCTTACCTTTCTTCTCGTAAAGGTCGCAGTTGACATTACGCTTCACATCAGCGTTGCTGCCGTCGCCCACCCAGCGCAGGTGTTTGCACGTGGCCGTCGGCCGCGTTTCGTAGTTGAACGCTCTGGTGGGCACATTTAACGCGGAGGACACAGAAAAAAATGAATGCCATAATACATAGCAAAAATTCGCATGGGGTCGACCAGAAACAGAAAACAAGGTGCACACTGGCACGTCATTCCACAATTTTTACAAAAAGTGTACTTCGGCAAGGCAGGCACGCGTGTGTGCGTGTGTGGTTGTGTGTGTGGTGAACATATCCGGCATAAGGAGGGATTTACAGTTGGAGAGGAGACATGCCACGCAGGTGACATTAAAAACAAACGCCGTGCCGAGTATTTTTAACGAGCAAGAAGCGGGAGTTGATCTTAACTGCTTTGCCTCAACCCTTCGCAATCCCCGGCAGGTGCAGGCGGTGTGCGCCTTATGTCCATAATGCGAGCAGAGACCGCGCTTGTAAACTAAGCCACTGAGACACTGGACCAATCAGCACTCTGGTCATCGTAAGGTAAGGAGGACATACTGCATTAATTCCAGCATTGCCCATGCGTGTGTAGCTGGCATATGATCAACAGTCTGTGATACTTCCTGTTCTATTCGTTGTCCAAAGTGTATTATGTGCCATCAAAAGACCATCTTTCACATCAAAATCGGAATCTCACTTGGCAGGCTTCATTCTTTCAGGTTAAACGCTATAGATGATCTATTCCAAGTTTTACACACGTGAGTTATCTAGTGACGTGTTTAATGAACATGGCGGTCAGCTATATTATTTTTTAAATCGTTTTTAAAGTTATTAAATTTACATGAAAAAATGATGCAATTAATTATAGACTGTCTGCAGCACCTCAATGAATCCCTAGTCTTCAGCTATGTTGATTGGCCTGCAGTTCATCGCTATTCACTTTGCAAGACCATTTGTCAGCCTCTCGGTCGCAGACTTGCTCATACACAGGATGTTTTCGAGTTTAGTTTGGCGAAGAGCTTTGCAATGGCTTTGTTGTCTTTGTTGCTATCATTAGCTGTTGCTTTAGTCGCAACTGGTTACTTTGCATTTATGTGATAGCCTCGAACTGCTTCTTTAGTAAGCAAAGTCCTTCTTACAAGGAAGGCATATCACTCTGCCTTTATCAATAGTGCCGCTGGGGCGTTTTTTAAATTGACCATTCATCGGACCAACAACTCTCACATGCTTCTCCATTTGCACGTCTTATCTCGGCTCCTGAACTTGCCCTCCCACCTACAATAGGAGCCTATCAGGTTATGCCAAACACACTGATGGCCAATCAATCAATCAAGTGTCCACTTCAGGGTGACACTGACCATTGTTTTTTTACACCACCAGCAACTCACGCACAAGCCCCATGCATCACAACGGATCTCATCACCAGACAGAAACAGTAAAGTTAGAGATGAAAAATAAGCTTAATGTAATTTAAAAATAATGCTTTAACTGTGACTGTAATTAATTGATCGCAATTAATGCACTATTTTCGACACCCCTAATATCTAATACCTAATATCTCTCTCTCTCTCTCTCTCTCTCTCTTTCTCTCTCCCTCTCTCTCTCTCTCTCTCTCTCTCTCTCTCTCTCTCTCTCTCTCTCTCTATATATATATATATATATATATATATATATATATATATATATACAGTATATGAATACAAGTTGAATTGAGTTCATTGACACTATACAGCATTTTTTTTAATGTACAGCGTATGCAGTACAATGTACCTGCAGTCCAGTGAAAGCGAGCAGTGAGTGGCGCACGCCTCCAAATTGATGAACAACAATGTGACGTGGGCCAAGTTCCAGGAAGTGGGGACCAGTTCTCGGCCCTCCGAGCGCTGGAAGTCATTCAGGGGACTGCGGTAACCTGAGTTGAAATGCATAAGACCGTCCAAACAATTATTTCTGTCACGGTTAATATTCGGTGATTGTAGCAGGTCTTTAACCCAAATTATATTTTTGAGGCTAAAATATCTTTATTTTTATTGTTATTCATTCATTTTCCTACATACTGTTCTCAAATTATATTGACTTGCATGTGCTGAACACTTTTTAATGATTAAATAAACACACATGATTATTTCTTGATTTGGCTTGCAACACAGCATAACACTCTGCCTTTTTAATTTTTTTTATGTTCAATTATCTTATTTTTCACGTTCGATTTTTGTTTTGTTTATGTACAGCACTTTGGTTCATCAAGGTTTGTTTTAAGGTGCTCTATAAATAAAATAAAACAGAATTGAATAAGATGTCAAATCTTACTTATTGTCTTTCCTGAATAGGAAATTATTATTTTAGATCTAAATGATATGCTTGACTAATTTGTTTCAAATGATGAAAATAAAACAAAATGAAACAATTACATTAATAATAATAATAATAATAATAGTAATATGATAATAATAATAATAATAGTAATAACAGTAAAAACATTCATTCAAAACAAAATATAATGACGAATAAATGAAAACAATATAATATTAACAAAAAATATGAAAAATAAATAAAATAAAGATAAATTATAAACAACACTCAGTACAAAAAGTACTATAGAACGATGAATAATATATACAAAGTGATAATATACAATTATTAATGAAAATTATTTGATGATAAAATATTAAAAAAACAAATAGGCGAAATCAGTTGTGAAATTCCTCGTTATAATTCAAAATGGTCAAAGAATCCGCATAAAAGCACTTCTCGGAACCTGATGACAGGTGATATAATCCATTTGTTAAGCACAGTATATCATATTTTATTATTTTTTCAGCTTTATACAATAATTGGACAACTTACATGATTGTATTTATGCATTGTGTGTATACATGAAGACGCGCACATGACGCGTGGTACCCCTGCACACACGCACGCACACACACGCGCACACGCACACTCACACACGCACACACACGACCTTTGGACGTCAGACTATTTATTTACATTAATACTGTTTATTAAGCAGTTTAGTGGAATAATTATTAATTTGGATGAATATGTATACACTGCATATATATCTTCCTAATGTGAATGTAAACACATCAAAGCTCTTAGTCGATTTAAAAAGTCGAAAACTCACCAGCAACCAGGCCTGATGTCAGAAAACAGCACAGCAACAGCAGCGGCAGCATCGCTGGAATGCAAACATTCGCTAGCCGCTCCATCACGAGGAAGGCGTAAAACGCAGCAGAAAAGACAACTCTTTCGAGGGAGAAGATTCCAGAACGTGAAATTATGGACACTGAGCCCTTGTTCAAACACAGGGCCCTTCATACAAAATCAATGCGGTTCACTAATCATTAATCAAGAGTGGCACATCGTCGTCTACTAACGCGTGCTGCGATTCTCTCGGTGGACGCTAGAGAGAGATGAACGCATTTGATGAGACATTTATTTTCGGTTGCCCTCGTTTATTTTCCCCGGCAAACGAAGCGGAAGCGCAACAAGTTTGCTCACTTTATCGAACTGTGTCGTCACAGCAACACTAGGTAAGCAGAATGTCGATATTCTGGAGGAAAATGGGCTTTGACAGCACTTTTACAGTTACACTTCGAGCGGCTGTAAAAACATATGGAAATCATGCTCTTTTTTTCTCCCCGGGATAAATGCCTAAATGGCATAAACTGAACATTTTGTGTGAGTGCTTCAGGCAGGGTGGCAACTTTGTTTGATTTGATCTTGTACAAACGACATATTGCAGTTCCCTTATAAAGTGTGAACGTCTTTCCCCAGACTTTAAGGAGACATACTGTGCATTTCCCCCGACAATTATAAACAGTTCCCGGGTGACAGTTAAATAAAATATAAAGAATTTAACAATTTGTGCATCACGCTTTCATTTAATGCTCATTGATATTGTGCGCTTTCTGGTGTGCATACCTTGGCCACCAGGGGGCAGTGTAACACTAACATACAATGTGTATTACCAAGAAGACTTTCATAACTAAGTAAACTGCAGTAATACTAATTGTTTTTTTGTAGCAGAAAAATATTAACTTGTGTAACTCCGTCTTCATTTTGTGTTGACTCTAAAACCGTTTGTGATTTTGTCAAATACACAACAAACAAACTTATAGTTCTCTGTTTTATATCAAAGCTTAAATTGGAAGATATGACGGAAAACACAAGCCAAAACTATTTTTGAGGCAATGAAAAAGTCAAATAAGACTCAATAAAACAGAAAACAGTAAGTACACACCGAACGAATGACAGGTAGGACAAAAAGTTAACTAACTTCACACGAAAACACTTATCGGCGTTGTGCGCATGCGTGCTCAAGAGCACTGCGCATTGGTAGGACGTCTCGACGGGTAGGAAGGAATTTCAGAACACCGGCCCTATGGGAGTTTTGAAGTTCCCGGTGGTCACTATGTGTACATCCCTGGGTACCCCTGTATCACTTAGTTTCTGCCATCATGTTAAGATCCTCGTGTGGGTTCTGTGATAGTCGTTGTAAAGTACTAATTACTAGGGTCCAACTAATTAATCGGCCGGTCAATTTTAATCGGCCGATATTAGCTCGATTAAAATCTGCAAAAGTAGGCAGAATTTTTTTTTAACGCTTTACAACATAAGACAAAAAAAATTGACATTCAACCCCCCGTAAAAAGGGGCAAAAAAAAGATTTTTTTCTCTCTCTGTTATAAAATGAAATACTAAAGGATAAAGTATCATAAAACAGTCAAATGTTCTGCCTGTTATTCATATCTTTATTTTTGTACGCAGTAATGGACCAAAAAATAAGTAATTTTGGTCATTATATATTTTCTTAAATGAATCGGCTGATTACTCAGTTGTTGGAATTTCATTCTGCCAAATATTAGAATCGTCATCGGCCTAAAAAAATCCACATCGGTTGTAGTGTGTGTGTGTGTGTGGGGGTGTGTGTGTGTGTGTGTGCGCGCAGGATGTCACAGGTGGAGTTAAGCGAGGGCAGCGTAGAGGTGACAGGCTGCACGTTGCCACTCTTCTACAGACAAAGTCGACCATCCTCGGGCGACGTCAAGATGTCCGTTTTGCTTCTTCACGGACGCCGCTTCTCCTCAGAAAACTGGCTCAGCATCGGCACTCTTCAAGTGTTGGCCGAGGCCGGCTGCCGAGCAGTCGCCATCGACCTTCCAGGTGAGTGGAACAGGAAGCACTCGTCCATCCATCCGTTGCTCTTGTCGGCGTTAGGGTCACGAGCTGGGACAGTCTACGTTTTAGTATAAGCGAAAAAAAAACCCTAATGTCGCTTAATGTCAGAAAACTACGATCACTTGTCACCATCTCTACTTATGTCGTATACACGTATACACAACAAATTAACGGATTCCTAGTTCTGAAAGAAGTCAAGAATCATAGTTTGTTCAAGTTTCTGTAAAAAGGGTAGCAAATATATATTGCAAAGTTATTATTTATTACACGACAAAGGTTTGGGTACAAATTTCAGCAAGGAACATGAAAGTTGACATGATTTGCTCTGGCGGGTCGGATCTGGCCCCCGGGCCTTGAGTTTGACACCTGTGCTTTATATTGACGCGTCAGAAAACTGCTGTCAGTCGTCACCAAAATTTACGTGGACATCTGTACTTATGCCCACTTCAACCTCTAAAAATATTAGAATGATTGCCCCATTATTTATGGACGTGAATTAAGCCTTTTACTCATTAAGGAACATTCAGCTTCTATAGTCTAGTGAGCGCCAATGGACACGAAAAGGCTGAACGTCCATGCAATCCAAATAAAAACAAAATATTGGGGTGATTGTTATATTTGCAGCGGTTGAAGTAGACATAAGTAGAGCTGTTCACAGCAATTTTGGTGAAGATTGATTACAGTTTGTACGATACTAACATTTTCTATGGAGAGGACAACACTTAAAGGGACGGTTGGGCCGGGATGTCCATGTTTTCACTAACAAGTTCATTTGATATATTTTTTGATCAGGAAAATGGAAAGGGTTGTCAATTTTCTATTTTATCAATACATTTGAGAGAAATTATGAAGGACGCCTCTTGTCAATGAGGAGAATGGCCGCGCCCCTACCGTTCTATCCTTGTTCGGTCGGAGTCACTGGAGGAACCGATTACAAACTCTCCATTGGAAATCATTGAACTTTCATTGCTTATAACGTCCAAAAACGGTGATCAATTGGCACCAAAATTTATGTGGACATCCTTACTAATGACCACTTCAACATATCAAAAGGATTAATCTCTGGGGGTGTGCACTTTAGTACTGATGTCATTTTTACATGCAAACCTATTGTATAAGTGCCAATGTTAAGCTCATCTAAGTGTCCCTTTAACGTCTATAAAAGCCCAAATATTGGTGTGATCAATCGATTTTAATATGATCAGAGGTCGAAGTGGGCATGAGTAGAGATGTGCACATAACTTTTTTTGTGATGATTAGTCGTCGTTTAAGTAACGCGCTTAGGTCGATTTTCCACAGGACTGGGCCGCTCCAGCTCAGCCGAGGCGCCGGCAGCCGTGGGCGAGTTGACCCCCGCTGCGTTCCTGATGGACGTATGCCAACGGCTGCAGCTGAGCCCTGTGGTGCTGATCAGCCCATCACTCAGCGGCATGTACTCGCTCCCCTTCCTGCTGCAACACCAGCACCTGCTGCGGGCCTACATTCCCATCGCGCCCATCTGCACCCAAAATATCAGCGCACAACAGTACCGTGGCATCAAGGTCACGCAACATGATTTTTGGTCGTGAAACGTTTTTGCTGTCAAAGTTAGATGATCATTTTGAGGGTTCCTCATGAAAAATGGGGTACCCCCTCCCTATCTTTTTCGTAAGCATAACAAAACAAACCTCATTGTTTAGATTAGCAAATTCAAATGAGGGCTTTTTTTTTTTTTTTTTTTGTCAGGACAGGTGCCGTCACTGATAGTCTATGGCGACGGTGATACTGAGCTGGGGCAAGTGTCGCTTAGCAACCTGAGCCAGCTGGCGAATCACAGCGTGGCAGTGATGAAAGGGGCGGGGCACGCCTGCTACCTGGACAAGCCGGACGCGTGGCACCGGCTACTCATGGACTTCCTCGCTAAACTCTGAGGTACGGCACATGTGTGTTGGGCTACAAAAAGAAACACATGACGCAAATAAAGTGAAGTGAAAAATATGAACATTATTTATTAACTGATTCTCTGTAATAAACAATTTGAAAATATTTTACAAGGAGTCACAGACACGATATTTTACAAAGTTTGCCCCTCTTCTTTTGTTTTTTTTTCCCCCATCTTTTTTCCGCATAGCTTCTGTACAAAAAGAATGGAGCGACAAACAAAACAAAGAAGGAGCTCAAGTCATTCTCTCACACAGACACACACACTCGCTCACTCACGAGAAAGAAATACAAAATAAAAATCTGTTTGGACTTCAGACCTCAAACTTATCAACAGTGCTCTTCCTATAATGATATTTAGATATATATACTGACTTCACTTTGACTGATTCCGACTTGTTTTCTCTAAATGTTATTTTCTTTTAAACATACACTTTTGTCAAACATGGTCACGTAGCACCAGACTACACACTACACAATCACATACACACTGTCCCCTTCCCACCACACACACACACACACACGGACACAGCCCACCTCCCCTTTTGCTTCTTTTAACCAGCTGCCCCCACCCTCGTCACAACTTGATTTGATTTTTGGCAAACCTGTCAAATCGCAAAAGACATGCTAAGCCTTAGGTTGACACGTTAGCAATACTGACACCATGTTTTTTTGTTTTTTTTTAACCCTTCTGTTAGATTTATATCTCAGGAACAGCTGTTCTTTCCACAGGTGCCATCTAAAAAAAATATAAAAGTAGCCGAAACAAAAAAAAAAATCTTAATAAACATTGTTTGATGACCGATTTTAACACACCACTTATGAACCTTTCTCAAGGACAGCAATAATGTACCTGGGTCCATTTGAACCAAAACAGTCAGAATTTGCAGGAACTAAAAAAAACAACTGGTATAAATATTGTTTACATGTAATTATTAATTCTCATACTAACCATTTCAGTCAATATTTATCCAAAGCCAATTTGAGTTGGGGTGTGTTTAATTTTCCAAAGGTGTCAGAAAAATGAAAAAACAAAATAATAAACATTGTATTTATTTTTGGTAAACCTGCCAAATGACAGAAGATGCGCGTTACATGATGTCATAATGCTAGGTGGGGCTACATTTGTCTGTGCGATCCTGGTTCATTTGTTTCTCAGGAGTGTGTGATTTTTTTTTTCATAGCTCATTATAACTGTTTTTGTCAATATTTAAAACAGGTCAATTTGACCCGCTTTAATTATTCAAGTGTCAGAAATGGCAAAAAAAAAAAAAAAAAAATCCCACTAAGCATGGTTTACGTGGGACATTAGCATAACTGATGCCATTTTCAAACCATCTTGTTACATTTGCTTCTCAGTAACAACAGTATTGTTCCTCGGTGAGTTTGACCAGGCCGGATGTAATCATCCAAAAGTGTCAGAAAAGCAACAACAACAAAATATCCCAATATACATTATTTATGTGTCAGTATTAATTCCATTAATGATGTAAAATATGGTGGGGGTGTGCGGGGGCGAGGGGGATCAGAGCTCTGTTGTGCGTGACACTAAGGCATTCAAATAGAGAGGCGTCGTTTTTCTACGTTGCATTTTAAAAATTCAAAACACCGACCGACTAACACATTCTGTCAATCCAAAAAGCGCTGACGTCCCTTTTTGTTTTTTTAAGCGTCCATAACACTGAATTGTGTTCATTGCGACACACAAACAAGAACATAAAAAAATATCAGCCCTCGCATCACACGCAAAAAGACATTCCACTCGATTAATGCAAACACACATACGCAAGTAACTCAGGCAGAATTAGAGCAGTCAAGTGGCCGTTAAAAAAAACAAAACAAAAAAAACCAAAACATGGCCCAATAATAAGGCTGGATTTATGCTGCAAGTGGGACAATTCTGATTTGCTGTTTGTTGAAGAGTAAAATTCACAACCTTTTTTTTTTTTTTTTTAATTATTTCCAAGGACGTCCTCGTGCCTTTCGGTGACTCTTCCAATCAATGTAGTATCTGTATCGCAATATGGAAACAAATTATACAATGTACACCTTTTATAAATTTTGGTGTTCAACTTACTGAAACATTGACCAGTGAGTTGGACATTCAAAAGTTTCAGGAAGGTCAAATTAAATACAGCTGTTGTGCATTTTCAGAAAGAATTGTTTACGATCAATTTTGTTGTGTGCCTGTGGGATGTTTTACGATTTCCCTCATACTGTATGTGTCACTTGAAATGTACATGAAAACAAGAAAATTGAATGTCTGCATTTAATGGGAAATTGCGTACCTGGACCTGCAGCGTAAATCCAGTCGAAGTGCGTGCCGGTAGCCGACTGACCATACCTCGAACGCATGGCTTTGTCATCATGTGATGGCAGTCAGACGGCTGCTCTACCTAAAGCTGATCCCCTCCAAGATGGCCGCTTGGTTTCAATTCAACAACTATACTATACAGTTGCTATGCTCGGCCACCACAAAGTGCGTCAAGGCACTATTATGAAACAAAGCGGCTCCTAAACAGTCTAAAACGACCACCTGACTATTTACTGCGCGTGGCGGCAGCGGCGGGTTTGGTGGCCATTTTCGGGGACAGCATGATAAGGCCTGGACCACCCTGGCAGTGAATGACACAACCAATGAAGAACATGTCACATAACGCAGTTTAGCTAGAAGAAGTGAAGCTTTCTGTGAAGTACCGAAAAGGAAAACAAATGTAAAATTACGAGGAAATCGGATGTAAAGTCGCGAGAATAATCGTCCGATATTACGAGAGGAAAGTAGGATTTTTACGAGAAAAAAGTTGTTTGTAACAAGTGAATGTCAAACATTGGCCACATTCGGGAAAATCCTTTCCCTAACAAACGTTTGCAACGGTACCACTTATTTTTTTTTTTTAACATTTCACTTTATTCCCATAAAAGGACTTTTGTATTCCCGTAAAAGGATCTACAGTATTCTTTTGAAATTTTAGTAAAATTCTAACTACACTAACATTCAAATTTATTCTCATAAAATCGTATTCTTGTTAAATTGCAATCATACATAAAGAGTGTTTGGAGTTCTCATTAGATTATGCTTTATTTTTTAAATAAATATACGATTCGACTCTCGTAAAATTATAATTTTAATGTAAAAAATGTGAGTATTTCTTCCCATGTGAAATTTATTTCACAGTTTTACAACTTTATTTTTCTCATGAAATTATGACATTCAGGACAGGACTTGATTCCTGTAAAATTAGCAGTAATCTTGTCATATTCCACATTTATTCTCATATAATACAATTTTATTCTCACCGTATTACTTTTTTCTTCCTAGAATTCTAACTCGTAGTCTTTTGACTTTATTCTTGTAAAAGAGTGTGACATCTGCATGATATTAAGATGTTATTGCGTAATTTTCCCTCATATTACATCTTATTTTTTTCGTCTGAACATAACGACTTTTTTCTTGAAATATTACTTTTTTTTCTACAAAAATGAGGACTTCAGTCTTGCAATATTCTTACTTTATTGCTGTAAAGGAACGTTTTTTCTTGCAATATTCTGGATTTATTTTCGTAATATTATTATTCTCATAGTACAACAGCTTTTTTTCTTCATAATTTGACTTCATTTGTGATGTTAAAACTGAATCATTGTAACATAATTTCTTTTGTGTTATATTCTGACTTCATTTATGTCTATGTTTAATAAATATTATAACTTATCATTCAACTAACTTTTATAAAATTTATCTCAGAAAAATTAAGACTTTATTCTTGTAATATTCTAGATTTGTTCTCATAACATTGCAATTTAATTTCTGTAAAATCAATTTTTTTTTCCTCGTGAAGTTACACACTTTTCCCTCCTAATATTCCAATTTAATTCCCGTAACATTACAGTTTTTGCTCGTAACATTTTGACCTAAACCTTGTAATACTTTTTTCTCGTGATACTACAATGTAATTCTTGTCGCATTTTTACTTCATCCTCGTGGCATTGATCTTTTTTTCTTCTCCTTCGCAGACAGCCTCATGAGGACTGGCAGAGGTGATGTTGGTATAAATGGAGGTCAGAGAGGTTCTTTTTTTTTGTTGGTAATAACACGACACAACACCGCTCACTAATAGTAATTGAAGCGTCACAGCTGTGTCATTAGAGCGTGAGCCTTTGTGTAGCGAATATGAGCACATCATGACAATAACACCGTGTTTTTTTTTTGTTTGTTTTGTTTTTTTATATCCCTCTCATTAAGCCATGTCTGCTGTGTTTTTGGCTAGAAAAATAAGACCACATGAAAGTCTATCTCATTTTGGCAAGTAGATATAGTAGTGCATAAATTAAACATATCGTCCCGTTTTTTTTTTTGGTGAGCAAAAACGAAAATAAAAAGTTTGGAATTCTCTTGACACGAGTGACATGTCATCTACTTAAGAGTTCTTTTTGGGTGTATTGGTGGGGGGTGGGCGTGGGGGTATCTCCATGTGCGGGTAACCTTGGCTGAGGACACAGAAGTGAAGCTGGCTAGACGGCGGCACTCAGGGCTTCCATCATTGCCCATCATTGCCTATAAGACTACTTTAGGTAGTGGTGGGGGGAGCATCGGGTGCACATATGAGAAGAACAGGACAGCTATAAAGTGTGTGAGTGACAGATGAGATTAATGTAGTAGAGAGTGAGCGTGAGGGCTGACAACAGGGTAAAGCACAAACAGTTGAATCAGCAGCAAAGCCATGCGGGACGGACGTAAGGAGTGGCCCCGTCCACAGTCCGACGTGTTCTCCTGAGGAAGGACACACATCAGAATTACACGTGACATCAGAAAACACATGTGGGTTTTGTTTTTTATTCCTTGTCATAATCTGGGTCAGCATAAAGTTACTCAGAATTCTTTCAAATGAGGGAAATGTTGAAAGTGAGAAGTGGAAAATGTGTAATGGCTGTAGTCTACTGATATAATGAGTTTCTAAAATGCTAACAGCGATTGGCAATTTGGGTGGTGAATATTGTGAAATCAATGTTATTGCGACATTTACCTAAAGAAATGACGTTTTTATGATCTAATGATATATATTACCTAAACTAGGTTTAATGTAAAAAAAAAAAAAAAGAGTATTTCTTCCCATGTGTAATTTTTTTCACAGTATTACAACTTTATTTTTCTCATAAAATTATGACATTCAGGACAGGACTTGATTCCTGCAAAATTCGCAGTAATCTTGTCATATTCCACATTTATTCTCGTATAATACGATTTTATTCTCACCGTATTACTTACTCACCTAGTTCACCTATTGGAAGGCGATGCACATTTAAGGTTGGATCTGATTGGTCAAAGTATAGTAATAGGAGCATAAAATTCTGTATGAAACTTTTTGCAAGTCTTTGCGATACTTGTATTGAACGTGCCATTATCACGATGGCGATATTTTTGCGATATAATGTGCAGCCCTAGTACGGAATAATAATAAGTAGTAGTAATAATAATAATAATAATAATAATAAGATATCAGAGAATGAGGAAAGGCTGACCATTTCAGATTTTACATATTGACTGGTGTGTTCAGAAACTATTTTCTATGATAATTGCCAAAATGCTAATATTTGATATGATACAGTGGACCCCCGCCTACTCGTGGTGCGGCACCCGCAGATTCGCCAATCCTAGCATCCTGAGTTAACATGCTAACATATACTGTAGCTAGGTAGCAACCTGAGTTACTGAAGTGAGTTCTATATTATGTCCTGTATTCATGTATTACTCTAAAGTGACTTGATAACATGCTAATAAACTATTTGTTGGGATTTTATTTGATTCTTTGCTCTGTATTGATGTACTGTTTCTATTACAAATTGCTAACATGCTGACAATTGCTACGCTATACAAGCTAATGACCATTTCAAGATGACTGGAACAAGCTTACCGCATTGTTGCTGTCAAAACAGGTGGAGGGTCCTTTTCTATAACGTGCCACTGTCATTTCCTCACACGGGTTCTCCTCCATGACTGGAAAGAAGCGATTACGGAAAAAGAACAGAGATTCTCTACATGTCATCGTGACATCATCACACCAGAGGATACACTCCTCCTCCTCCTGGGACAGCTTTTCGATCTCGCAGGTGTTGCAGGGCATCTTCTCGGCCACCACGAACAACAGATTGGTGTTGTTTATTTTCTTGGCGTGGATCAGCCTGAAGAGAAGACACTGCCCTTTATGAAGTTGCCGTTCTTGACTGTGTGTGTGTGTGCTATATAAATGAAGGTGAGTGTACGTGTGTGTGGGTGTGTGTGTGCGTGTGTGTACCTGGAACAGTTGCCACAGTCCTGCAGCATGTTGAAGGAGCTGCTCAGGTTGCTCAGGTAGAACTGAGTCTGGATCATCACACAACTTCTATCCTTGGAGTCCAGTCCTTCGGCGTCCACCTCGTCTGGGTGTGGCATTGGAAACACACACGCACAAACATATCGATACATAGTGACAGATACTGGAGTTTTGGGTGGAATTAGAGATATGGTTTTGTGTGCGTTATGTTGCGTTGCTCATCTTGAGTACACCATACACGCTTCATTTACTGGCACTGCTTCGAACACATTTGCCAAACTTTTTTTCCCCTCATCACGTGTGGGGTCTCTCACATTTCAAAACACAGAATGCATGTGGCGCACTTAAGAGGAGTGAGATGAACAAACCCCCTTATTGATATGCGTAGTTAAGATGTACAGTGCATTTAAAACTTTACTGTTGGCATTTTGGCACCCACCTGTGACAAACCAGCTGTGATAAGCCAGCCCATACATGAACTGCTGGAACAATGACCTGAAGACAAGGAGGGGACAGTATAAATATTTGATTTGTTTGTGTATTCTAAAGTGCTGTAGAATGAGAGCCAAGCTGCATATGAAATTGAGCCATTACAAAGATAATCATTCTATACTGCATTTGTTTAAAACAGTTCCCAGGTGTCTTAGCTTTTTGGCTATGACATTATTCGGCATTCTGATTAATATTGCATTAGAGAGGTATGAATTAAGCCACAAAATCCACCCAATTTTATCCATCTCGACGGGCAGCCGTTTCGCCACTTGCTGTCGTCTGAAAATGACATCACATTGCCAAAGGGCTCAGGTAACGACCAACCACGGCTCACCTCTTTTCTGGGTTTGGTCATGTGACGTTCGCGAGCTGAGCCCTGCCACTTAATTCACGTTACACAAACGCAGTATTAATCAGAATACCGTGTTAAGACTAGTGGCGCTGCATAGATGTTATTGTAAAGAAAATGTTTGACTAGACTTCCTCTTCAAGAAATAGGATCACCATTTTTGTTAACTGGTATAATTCCATACTTGAATGGTGGGCAGTCACTCCAGAGACCCAACTATTTTGTATACAAGTCATTACAATCTCAATTACCCATACATGTCGCCTTTAACAATCTTTATGATTGTGGCTGTACTTTGCAGTGGTGTAGAACCGCATTACAGTGCTTTCTAATATTATTACACCGTGCAGGTGTACCTAATAAAGGGTATTTAATGATCGGGAGGTATATTTCTCACCATGCAGCTGCAGATGTCCACCAAGCCAGGTTAACAAAATCTGCAATCGTGGGCTGCGGATGACAATGAATGAATAAAAAATTCTTACATGTATATAATGTGTACTTAAAATATTGAGATACAAGTGACCCCCCCCCACCCCCCGTATGTAAAATGGATATTTTCAGTACCACAAAGACTCCTCTCCGTGCCGCTCCGGCTTCACTGTTGGGCATGCGCTCGCACACTGACTGGTAGTCGAACGACTGCTTGCGGTAGTAGAAGGAATTGTTGTAGAGAGCGTACATCAGGTAGGGGTCCACGTCGCTGAAGAACATGCCCACCTGCGGAGGAACACAGGAACTCAGGACGGGGGGGGGGGGTTCAAGAGACAGAATAACCAACCGCCTGTGACGGGTCTAAACGCCACCTTGTTCCAGTCGTCCTTCTGGTTGGACATGATAAGAAAGCCGCCGTCATCTACTAAGTAACAGAGGAGGTCCTGCAGGCAAATGCAATAGTGGATTGTGAGCTGGAGATGCAGTGAAACGCGTGTGAGAAGGCAAATGGACACTCACGTCATTGTTGGCTTCGCAGTCCATCTCGCAGACCCTGTTCGGTCCACACTGATACAAACACAAAGGAAAAGACATGAGTAGAAGATGAGGGAACAAAACTTCATCCTATGTTACTGTGCTATCGCTAGGGTCTGTGCCGACGAGGTACACCCTGGACTGGACTGGTTGCCAATCAATCGTAGGACATACTGTACACTTTATAGACAACAAATCACACTCACATTTGTTTGTATATACAGTGTCATCTTAAATTTATCTGTTAATTTCAATAAATTGCCATATCCCAAACGTATTTCCCATGGCCAATTACTGGTGCTGCTAATGATCAATTTTGGCACCCTGCTCAATGTTTGACAACAGAAACACCAGACGTGCGGTCAGGGTCTGCAAGTGAGGCAGTGTCCCCACCCACCAACGCAACAACTTATGAGGACATGAAATTATGTTCTATTTTAGTTCTATGGCCAGTGCTTTACAACTAACTAACTAACTAACAATGATTTTATTTATTTAAAATAGCTGAATGTGGATATTTCCTGTTCAAATAATGGGCAGGAAGTGACGTGAAGCTATATATATATATATATATATATATATATATATATATATATATGAATATGTATAATTTATTTTAATGAATAATACTTTATTTCATGAATGTGTGTGACATATTTTTCTTTCTGACGACCAGAAAAACAACTCAAAGTGCATGCTAGATTCAGTCACGAAAGGAAGTTTGGGTGTATGAGTAATACGAGTAGTGACTCGCACCAGTCATGAACCTCGCCGCATGTCACTGATAAACACAGTAACTAAACTGAGCCGAACAGGTCTTGACCGATTGCACATTTGTTTACCGTGTTAGGGCCTTGGCGGTTGTCTGTGTGGTTACTGGCAAGAATTTTGAACTTAGCCACCCAGGCTTCAAGATCCAGTTTCACTCCGACGACTGACAAATGAGCAAAACAGACAAGTTACTAGAAGCATCTTCAAAATGAAAGCCCCGTCACTCGGAGACGCACCCGCCGGTTTGATAGTCTTCCCTCCGACTGTGATGTCCACCGCCGTGCTGACCAGGATCCCAATGGTGTCATTCTCCGGGTTGAGCAGCTCGTCTCTGGCTGCGAGACAAACAAAAAAGGAGAGTAAACAAAAAGACCGGTGCCGTCGTGAGACGCCCTGCGGAGCATCATTCACCTGTACGATAAGGCGCTCTGAAGATGTAGCCCTTGTTGTCGAGACTGCGGCGGTAATAGCTGGCGTTAAACGGCTCGGGGTCTTCCTCCCAGCTTTCGGCAGCCCTGACATTTTAAGAGCGAGCTGTAAATCTCCCCGCTACGAGGCCACTACCGCTGTGCTTGTCCCTTATCGAAGTGATTAGACTTTAAAAGGGAGCCATTAAAAAACACAGCACAGTCTTGATAAGAAGGACTCTTACTTGTTGGGAAACACTCGTGTGATTCCTCCATCTGTGGCAGCAAATACCGCCAGAAAACCGTACCTTAAAACACAAAGTAACAGGAGCAGGCAGATTATTGAAAATGACTTTTTAATGGCACGCATCCAAATTGTAGGCTCTCCCGAGTAGCAAGTGTGAAATTACACAACCAAGTAAATCTTTAATTATCTGCCTACTTCTGAGAGAATCTGTGAATGAGCCATTCTGCACTCACGTATTCAAGTCTTTGTTCTTCCACACTTTGTCCACCAGCTGCCTGATGATGCCCGTGTCCAGGATCAGGTTGTGAAGGAGCAAATTGTCGCCTGAACAGGGCAACAGAGCACAGCTACATTTTTGCATGTAAACAGAATATCAACAGTACAAGGTGGCCAAGCTTATTTTTTTTCCTATGAGGAAAAAAAAAAGGAGCATCTCAGAGTTTTGGAGGCCTACTACACCGGTGATAATTGAATTTCAGGCTTTTGGCAAACAGAAAAGATTTAGTAGGAGGATTATTTATGTGTTTTTTGTCAAATGTGTAAACAATTAGAAACTAGGAACATTACCATCCATTCTATTAAAGCGACTGCACAAATGTGCCGGGAAAAAAAGCAGAGACAACTAAAATGTTACATAACAGCAACACAACCCATCTGTTACAATTTTATGTTTTTAAAATTTAATTACAAAAAATGTATTTAATCAATGTCTGTAAAAGATTATCCTGTTTGATTATCCTGTGATATGTTAAGAGTGATTTTTCCTCCCTGACAATGGTGACCAATCATAAAATATGCCAATATGCACGATCACAAATCGTTGTTTTTGTTTTTTGTTTTTTCCAGCAGTGTGAATGCACTTTGGCACTGTTGCGGCTTCTCACAGGTCAGTCTTCTGGTACTATGACAGATATTTTATTTGGGGAAGACATCCTTGATCGTCAGTGGATGGTAGTCTAAGATGCCAAAAGATGGTACAGTGTATAATAGAAAGGTATAACATCGGCGTTGTCTCACTATGGTGAGGTTGTACATGACTCAGACACAAGCTTTGCATGTCTGGCAAAGCATTTAGCCTATTTGTGTAAGTTATGTGCATATACTGTACATGCACACTTCCTGTGCATTTTTTTCCTAAATGAAACCCTCTGGAAGCCATTTATTTTTATGGGAAACGTACGTTCGAAATGTTATTAAACCGTCGTCGTTTGTGGTATATTTACAGTTTAAACTATGAATACAGGCAATTATAAAACCATTTGTGGTTTGGAGTCAATTATTCAATCCCCGTCCCTTGCGAATAGTTAACACTAATGCTGTTATTTCTGTTAAAAATAATTCATTGAATTTATGCTGAAATTAGGGGTGCAATTTAACTGACATTGCTTGGAGTCGGGCGTCACTTTCTCCATGAGGGCGATAAAGTTGAGCAGGAATTCCGTGTTGTTGCTTGACAACTCCAGATCGTTGCAGTATTCCCTGAGGAGCACAGAAGAAACAAACAACTGAAGACTGCTTGAACCTGCCCGCCGCATTACGTCGCAAGACAAATCATGCAGCATCACAGCAGTGGCAGCATGCGCGGAGGGTTGTACTTGGGTACAGTGACGGTGAACTCTGATGACACAAAAGCCAAGTTTGGGCATCACTCATCAGTGACAATGAAAACAATACAATGCAACACACACAAACCCACGCATACAAAATAAACACTCCCGAATGAGATGCGGCATCATGACAACAACGGTGCGTTACACACAAAGCTACCTGGGAGCAATGAATATATGTCCTTCAGACTCAAAACTGTTTGGCAGCAGTGACTCAAAATCTGCAACAGAAAGGGGGAAGATTATCCGGGAAGGGGGGCAAGGGGGCCGGGAAAGTGGGGGCTGCAAGTAGCTGTTCGGGGGACGGAGGGCGGGTGTACACAACGGGACTTTTACCATAGCAGCGTTGAGGGATCATGGGAGACACTAGCGTTAGCCAATATGGTGCCTCAAATAGAACCTGACCTGAATGGATGAACTTCTTTTTTTTTTTTTTTTTTTTGTCTTTAAAAAAAAAAAAAATCATGAATCACTGAGGGATCAATCCAATATGTTTGGGATGTCTGAGAAGTGACTTGACTCGGCGTGGCGTCAGGAAGCGACTTCTCAGACCCACACAAGATTGCAGCGAGCGCTGTAACAAGGTCAGGCAGGCATCAACGTGGCCAACTGTTGCAAGGGTCCTGATGGAGGTGTGGTCGCCCCTCAGACTGCCAGGGCAGGGGGGCTCGGAGAGACACATAATCGCAGGAGATGCATTGCATTGTGAAGGGCATGTCGAGGGGCAACGCAAACTCAAGTTACATCTCATGTTGTCACACTGGAGGTTTAGATCTACCAATGGGGTGCCCAGGTAGTCTCCGCCCACAATGCCGTGCACCATCCAGGGTCGAGGTTCGCTTAAAAAGCGTTGGGCCGTGCCGTCTGGCGGTCTGAGGGGTGAGTAAGGGGTGTGGCAGAGAGGGTGAGGGGGACAAGCTGATGGAGACAGAGATTGTAGAGAGGGACGACACAGGAGGTCGCTGCGCTGATCTGAAACCTGGGGGGGAGGGGTCGAAGGGAGGTTGGATACAGCCTTGGCAGAGAGGCCTGTGCTCCACTGAATGACACTCCAGTTCTACTTGGAGAGCGGTGCTAATGCTAACGCTAATGCTGTTGACGTTTGTCCTCATACAGTATTCTTATGGCTGATTCCAAAACACCAGATGATTAGGTATACATTCACAATCAGATGAGCTCCAATACAAGAGCGGATTGAAAGATTCTACCGTTATGACGATAATTAAAGCTGTGTGCTGTGATGAACGGGTGCCGGCACCCTCTTTATCATGGCGAACCCTCGAAATGATCATCAAACTTTGATGTCACATTAGATCTCTTAGGCAGCAAATATTCACCATTTTTCGTTTGTCTTGGAGACCTGCTTCTGATCGGGGCTCATTAGGAAAAATTCCCTTGTAGGAGATCTTCAAAGTTGGAGACCTGGAATTTGCTGCTTCAAAACAAATCGACTCACTTCCTCCTCAATTCTGTGCATACAGTATGTCTTTGACACTTTTTGTGTGTGTCCTGTTACAATAGACAAATCTACCCCAATGCATGTCAATTAATAAAATGATGTCAGGTACTGATTCTTTTTTTTTCTTTTACCCAGAATCCCGTGAATGACCATCAAACTTTGATGTCATGCTCTGCCCACATTAGATGACGTAAGCAAAAATGTTTGGCAATTTGGTGTTGCCCATCTGTCTAATCCATCTGCTTCCGATTTGGGCTCATTTGGATGAATTCCCGAGTAGGAAGTCGTCAAAGCACAAACCCCGGAATTCACCCAAAGATGCTGTTTTAAACCAAAATGGCTGACTTCCTGTTCAATTTCAGGCATAGGTCCTTGAGACTTTTTCGTGCGTCTTCTTATGATAGCATGTCCCCACCCAATTTCATGTTGATCGGACTAGTTTTTTTAGAACTCTCAGTGCAATGAACCGATTGCAACTGGACTGTTCTGGAAATATTTTTAAATTTTTCAGGTGCCGAAACTGAGTGAGTTTTGGTGTGGTCGAGCTCCGGATTCCCAAAATGCATCCATTTTCTCCAGGGTACACAAGGCACACAATAATTTCAAGTGGCCTTTAGCAGCGCCAGGTTCTCGGACCGTTAACAATGCTCAGTTTAAATGAATAAACTAACAGTATTAATTATTGAAAGAATTGCCTCTTGGTAAGATGCCAAGCATTTAAAACTGAGCATTATTATTTTTATCGAGGCAGAATTTAGTTTACGGCACTCGTCCTGCTTTATATCAGACTGTTAAACTGTGACTAATAAACTGTCTAATATTAACTTACAGAAACCAACAATGGATCTCGCTGTTGTATTGCTAACCTTGATGTTAGAATGAACATTGACAGATTAGTGACACTGCAAGAAACAGACAGACAGGTAAGGGAAGAGAGGATGCAAAGAAGAAGAAGAAGAAGAAGAAGTGAAAGACAGACAGGAGGAAAGGAGCCATCCAGAGAAGGAACATGAACATCTGTCTTCCTGTTCAGTGCGTCTGCAGCAGAGGTGAACTGAGAACTGAGCCTTGATCATCATGTCAGGAAGGGTGAGGGTGAGGTTAAAAGGAGGAGAAGAGGGTCCTGGAGGCAAAGACAGGCAGGCAGACAAGGGGAGCCGGGGTTAGGGTGAAGTTAGGAGGGAGGTGGTGTGGGGGGCGGGGGTTCGGGATGAGGGAGGAGGCGGTAGGCAGGAGGAGGAGGAAGTCAAGGGATAGGGAACGTGGACCAAGATGGAGTATACTTGCCCTGGATGTATGACACTGTGTGGATCCATCAGAGAAGGAGCAAGAAAAGAAACAGGGGGTCGGGTGGGAAGGGGTTTTAGGGGGAGGGGGTCACAGACAATATTTTATTCAATTTATTGCTTGAATAAAAATATTGTGTTCTTGAAAAGAAAAAAAAAAAAAAGAAACTACTGAAATCAAACAAGACGAGTAAAGCGGGATACACACATACTGATAACTGACCCGATTGTAACATTTACAATCAAAGTCAGCAACGGTACGATGATGGGATGTTTCTAAAAAGATTCTCCTGGTGGATTTTCCTCTTTGTCCATTTTCTTCCATCGCAGGGGGCTGGCATTTTGGCCACTACCGCCCTCTGCTGTTGACTAAAAGTGATGTCACAAGTGGCCGCATTCTGAAAGTCACGAGACCAAACCCAGAAAACAGGTGAGCCGTGACGTGCGCAATGCGAGCCCGAGGGCACTTTGACGTCAATTTCAGCAACAGCAGGGTTGCTGTTTGTCCAAAATGGCAGCCCCCTGAAATGGATTAAATGGATGATGGGTTCATCTGTTTAATTCTTACTCAACAAACACAGCATTAATCAGCACATGCGATTTAGACTAGTGGGGACAAATACATCTTATAAATAAAGTTCTAGCTCTACTTTAAGAGTCATTTTTTCTCCCCCCAATCTGCCTGGAAAACGTCTAACAATCGTAATTGTGAATGCTTTTTAATATTTACGATCACAAATCGTTGTTTTTATGGCCAACATCAAGTTGGGCCGAGCCCTGGACTTCGATAGCCAATTAGAAAGCGACCTGAAGGTCAAAATGACAAGAAGATTTGTTTGCAACCACAATGTTGATGCCACTAGATAAGCTAACACTTGCTAACTCCTTCCACCATTTCTTCTCCCGCTACTCTTTCACAGAGACAAACCGACATTTGCGGCATTATTTGAGCATTTCACTGCCTTGTAATCAAAAATCATTATCGAATGTCTCTGAAAGATGATCCTGACCGATTATCATGTGGTGTGGGGTGCATTAAGATGATTTTTTCTTCCCTCATATGCTCTTAAATCATTCAGAGCTAGAAATTACAACCTTGTTCAATATTTACGATAGGAACTCTGTTTTCCCTTGTATTTTCCAGCCGTCTAGATGCTGTGTGGCTAGTGATGGGAAAATGAAGCTTCAAATTTGCTTCATGAACCAGTTGTTGTATTTTTTTACTCCTCTAGATGGCACTTCATGAAGTAAACTTGAGGCTTCATTTCCCCATCACTGCCTGTGGCTCCAGGTCTTGGTTCTGCGACACACTTATTTAGTGGCAGCGAGTCACAATTGCAGGTGGAGACATACATCTTTACACACACAATGGCCGATTTTTTTCCCTTGTCGTGTGATTTCTCGGATTTAGAAAAATCGGTGGAGATGAAAAAAAATCCATATACGTGTACCCCGCTGAAAATAAATAAAGACCAAACATCTTATTTGCCTGAGCAAATGAGAAAGAAAGAAAAAAAAAGAGACAATTATTGAGGAAAAATATTAAGAGGAAATACAACAAAGAAAGAATGAGAAAGACAACGGTGTGTCCCCATTCGGACCCACAAAACCCAAACTCCCACACATGAGCAGCCCGGCACTTGGGCCTTGTGGGAGTTTATGTGCTGAATGATTCCAAAGCTCACACGCAGTACACAAAGTCACACATACAACAGAAGGGAAAGAAAATTATAGAAGGCATCATAAGGAGGTGAAAAGCATGCGTGTTTTCACAATTTACCCCCCAAACAATACTGAAACACACACGCTTCAGAATCAT
Organism: Filicampus tigris; assembly: GCF_054856515.1. Lineage (NCBI taxonomy): Eukaryota > Metazoa > Chordata > Actinopteri > Syngnathiformes > Syngnathidae > Filicampus > Filicampus tigris. The sequence continues at coordinate 8,215,903 of NC_141225.1, read as the reverse complement.
TTCTCGGTGGAGAAGAGGCGAGAGCATTTGGCAAAGAAATAATAAGAACAAAAAAAAAATAATAGCACAGAGTCACCATTATTTTCACCGGCGTCACACAGCTTTCACCTTTCTGTCTCTTCAGTTCGTTTTTTTCTTCAGCCGGAGCGAAGAAAAAACATCACCGTTTTTTTTTTTGTTTTGTTTTGTTTGTTTTTACAGCACAGCATGGAGACAGGAGGAGGAGGGAGGAGGAAGGAGGGATACTCAGATTGGATCCAGCCTATCAAGGAGCGTCGAGAGGAAGAGGAGGAAGAGGGAGAAAAAGGCGAGTCGCTCCGTTCCCTATGATGATGTTGGAGACCCCAGGGGATAAAAGTCCGATGCGAGAGAGAGAGACAGAGCGCGAGAGAGAGAGAGGGAGAAAGAGCGCGAGGGTGGTCCGGCGTTGGTGGTGAGAGGGTACTTACACTGCACCTGCAGGATCTGGTCGCTAAGGTTGGCTTTGATGTGGCTCTCGCTATATGTGGGCAGTACCAACCCTAGACTGAGATAAGTCGGGCAAATGCACAAATATTAGCCACAGCCAAATACAAAACGAGGTAAATTCACAAAAGTTGTGGGACTTAAAGGGACAGAATACAGACAAAAGAATTGGGACATCAGACTAGCCTTTCATCCAATTTCTATACCGCTCGTCTTCATTATTGAGGATGTGAACAGCTTGAGCCAATCATACTCTAAACTGCTTGTCTTATTTAGGTTCCCTGGTAACTGGAGTCTATCCCAGCTAACGTTTGGCGAGAGAAGTGGGGTCCACCCTGGTGCAATCAATAACAGGGCACAAACATCCATTTGAAATAATGCTTGTCCTCATTCCACAGTTCAGCTGAAGCCGATTACAGATGACTTTTGGTGAAAGAAGCAGGGTACAATTCACAATGCGAGGATGGATCCCAATTCGCTCACCAAATGTTAGCTGTGAAAGGCTCCGCTCACCTACACCCCCAATGAGGACAAGCGCACTAGAAAATGGACGGATGATCCCTGCGATTGACTGGCGACCATTTTAGGATGTACCCCACTTCTCTCATCCAATGCTTTATGCACTGGGACACAATAAAAGAGTCTTCCTTGAATTGTCTCGGGCAGACAGATAACAGGATTTTTCGGACAGCTTCAGCCCTGATGGACGAATTTATTAGGGGTGTGTGTTAATAGCTTTGTCCAACAAGTGTGCCTTGGATCCTGCTTTCACCCCCACTGGAGCATCAGTGCATAACAAGTCTAAACTTCCAATTCATAGAGTCAACCTGTAAGATTTATTGCACTAGTTATTCACCTTTTACCTGTAGCTCCAGTGCCTTCTTTACAAATCAATGAATGCATTTCAAATACAGCAACATGAGCATCCTCTAATCCTACATCCTCTTCCAATGAGTCACAAGCAAAGTTGGTCCCTTAATCATATGTAGTATGTGTTATATGGAGCAGAAAATTAACTCAGTGCTACACATTGATGGGATACGTTTGAATATGGATAATGGGTCATATTGAAAGTTGAGTGTTTATGCCGACCAGCCACGACATCGGGACCACTCGCTCAGTTTAATGATATCCAATGGAAAAATGTATTTATTTATATTTTTAACTTCCACTGGAGTACAAAATGAGGTTCACACACTATGTGTTGATTAGTTGTCATCCCATTTTACACAACTTTAAAGAGGGCATATGATGTAAAATGTACTTTATTCTTACAAATAGTTGGGTCTTTGGAGTGTCTGCTCACACACCAAGTGTAAAATCAAACAACAAGTACACCTCTAGTAAGCTTCCTATTTCTGAATCTAATTAACTTTGCAAGCGGAGTTTTGTGAAATGAGGGTGGATCCGTCATTTTCAAGCTGCGGGCAGACTACACGGAAAAGTTCTCATGTCAGTGCTGGGCAGAATTGCAGCAGTGGCAGCACAGATAAGCAAAAACATCTGATAAATGGAATATACTCAGCTGGTAAAGTTGAGGACGGCGGAGCAGGGTTTATTTTTGTTTTGGATATATGTCCATTGCATACATTGATTGCACAAGGAATTATCCAATTCTGTTTAATTGGTTCAGAAACGATTCATTAATATGAGCTTTTACTAGTCTGTATCTCTGCCAGCCAAACATAGTGACAGGTAGAACAATTACATTCTTTTCCACTAGATGGCAGAAGGTGCAGTGAGCCTGTGTAGCTTTGTGTACCGTGAGATCTCCTCCCCCTTCCCCCCCTTCCGAAGTTCAGTTCAAATCGAGTACCTACCTGTAGTCTGTGCCCTCTACCGGCGTCCACGTGTACGTTCGCATGGCCTCGTCGATGTACCTCTGTGGACAGCCACAGCACAGTGTCACATGGCATCGCCCCGTAATTGGCAGGAAATCACTCATGATGGAGCTGCTTTGCAAATGACTGAGTCTCGGTGTATTGACGACTTGCCTCATCAACTGACTTAATGAGCGTCTTGATTTTCCTCTGCCCAGATTTGCCATCAATCATTTGTCTCCGGATCTGAGGAGAAATGGAGAGAGAGAGAGAGCGAAGGACATATTTAAAAAAACAAATCCAACAAACAAAAAAAAGATGATTTTAAATGGGCCAAAATATATACTGCAGCGATCCCCTGTTACCTGCTACGGCGAAAAGCAAAAATCCACGAATAATTGACACCCCGCCCCCTCCAAAAAGGCATTTGTAATTACCTATAGATACCACAAGATGGTGGCAAAGCACTTACTGTAAATAAAACAGACTGGTATCCTGTTTAGATTGAGTTACCGACTGCGGTCTTTAACAACATGGACAAAGAATAATCAGCAAAGCATCAACACCATGCATGTAGTATACAAAATCATGAACCCATGTTACATAAAAGACTATTCAGTAGTTCACTGTAGTGCAGTAGCGTGCTGTTCCCAGTCAAAATATATGTTATTTTGTATTTATAGGTTCTATAAATGTAACATAAATAATGTGCAATAAATTCTCTTACCTCCTCCTTATTACTGTCCTCCAGTTCCGCGTCGAGAAAGTCCAGCGTGACGGGCTCCCTGAAGTTGATGATCTGCTTAAGAGCACAGTTGCGTATAAATAAAAGAACCAAGCGATCCAGCTTCGGCAGTTCTATAGATGCACACACACCTTCGGCCGCAGGTTGGGGTGTAGCAACACATAACCGTTTGGATCGGTCGCAAAGGTGTAACCATTGGCACCGAGCTGCGTGACAAAAAATGTGAGAGGTGATGACATCATCACCAATGCGTAAACATATACAGTACATTAGTGATGAAAAGTTTGAGATAATGGATTTCGGGGTGAATTTTCCAGATGCACTATAACTTTTACATGGTGAAATTAATTTGACTTAATATTTCAGTACTTTTTTGCGCAACTTGCTTTTCTCTGAGCTTATCCTCGATTTTGGAATTTTGTTGTTCAGCTCCTAGTTAGAGAACAGCAAGTTGAACAAAACATTGGACAAGTGGACATTCACATGTTTAGAGTAGGTCAAATCAAGTTCTCTGAAGTTTTCTGTGCCTTCCAGCCCAATATCCCGAACTTTTAACACTGTCTAAAGTGTTCGTATGTCCATCATGCTCACTCTATACGTGGGTGTCTTCTTTTTGATCTCGTTGATTGCGATGTCCACACCCATTACTCCAAGGATGAGCTGGTTCTATATAGGGGAGAACATACACAGTGTTGCACTGAGCCTGAAGAAGCTGTTCCGAGTTGTCACTATGGGCCACTATCTGATTAGCACCTACTTTAGCTCTTATCACTTCTATCTGTTCCGCTGCTTTACGCTGCGGTGATAAGCTCAAAGTAAATACTGGGCTTAAGGATGCTGAAAGATGGATCCAAAGTGCCGCCAGGGTGATAACAGCTACTACAGAAGGTTGTTTGCAATGCCAGTTATCACCTCGTGGGGGTGCTGTTAGACTGAAGGGCCACAGCTGGTGGCACCTATAAGCAATGGCTGACTATGATCAACATGCAACTAAGGCTGGATCTTCACTACAGGTCGTAGTAGATTTCATCCGTGTATGAATTGTTCTCTAGTTAACATTTAGTTATCAACATGTAAAAACTCATGCCTGATTTTTTCCGTTTAAATTTCAGTCTTAAATCCAGAAATACAAAATGGAAATTGATATTGACAGTTGTGTATAGTAATGAGCGGTTATATAGGATGTAGGAACACAGGTACTGGTAGGTCTTTAGATAGGTAGGAATAAGAGAAGGAAGGAAGGTCAGTCAGAACTAATTACATATAGGTAGGAATGAAGGAAGGAACGCAGATAGAAAAGTAAGTCGAAATGAATGGACAACACAAGTTGAACAAAATAGCAAAACGTAGGAACAAAGGTAGGTAGGTAGGATGGCAGTTGGGTAGGAAGGAAGGTAGGTATGTTGGTAGGAAGAAGGGAAAGAAGTTAGGTAGGTAGAAAGGAAGGAAGGAAAGAAGGAAGGTAGGAACGAAGGAAGGAAGGAAGAATTGTATGTCGGTAAGTGGGAAGGAAGAAAAAAGCCTGAAAGTTAGATAGGTAGTTGGAAAATAAGGAGAAAGGAAGGAAGGAAGGTAGGTAAGTTGTGGTTAAGAAAAACAAGACAGTAGGAGGAAAAGAAGGTTGATGACAAGGAAAGAAGTTAGATAGGTAGGAAAAAAAGGAGGTAGGTAAGAAGGAAGGAATGAAGAAAGGAAGTCTGGGGAAGGAAGGAAGGAAAGAAGGAAGGATGGAAGGAAGAAAGGAAAGAATGAAGGAAGGAACCTACCTAGGAAGGCAGGGAGAAATGTAGGTACAGGTAGCAACAAGGGAGGAAAAAAATGACGTTTTGTAGGAACAAAGGTAGGTAGTAGATGGGAATGTTGGTAGGAAGGAAGGAAAGGAGATAGGTAGGTAAGTAAGTAGGTGGGAAGGAAGGTATGAGGGGAGATATGTAGGAAGTGAGGAAGATAGGTAGGAAAGTAGTTAGGTAGGACGGAATGTAGAACAGTTCGATGAATTATTCATCCTGTGAGAGAAATGAAATACATTTGCCTACTTTGAATCCAATGCAAGCTTCATCTCCTGCAGTGTACCTGTGCGCTTGCTCTATCAGCAGTGAGGTTGAAGACCGGCATGGTCCCTGTGATGACCAGGCCCAAACCCTTGAAGAGCAAAGTGGAACAAACGCCACCATCACCATCAACGGCATCATTAACTCAGCTGAACTTTCTCTCTCTCTGTGTGCTTTGCCCTCACCAAAGCATCCTGGTAGACGTTGGTCCACTGCACCTGCTTGGCTTTGGACCCGGCCAGCACCATGGGTCGTCCCAGGACATCCAGGTACTCCTGAGACCGCATGGTAAAAACACAGCGGCGGTAAAACACGCATGCTTAAGTTTTATAGAGCTCGTCTTGTGTTAAAACAAGGAAGCCTTCGAATATCTGTAAAGCCAGGAGAACTTCTCTGTCGGCGGCCGCATAAAGCAGTAGGTCATCGGCAGCGGAAAGCCTCAGCAAGCCACTCAAGGCTACAGTTCATCATTATGAAGGAGCTATTAAAAACACATTAAGGGCCGTCAAAGGCATGGCGTGCAAACAGGGCCATTTTTCCCCGGGGCTCTAATGTCAACGCTGGCATTGTGACAAAAGTCCCACGGGGACTTGAGGTGAGGTGGTAAGAATACAACTAATACGTCCCATGCTGCGTCCCATCTTTTTGAACAACCTCATTCATTCTTTGGAAAAAGATGAATATAGTTATCATGGACGGCGTTCCCTTGTCGCATTTTGAAAGCGACATATTGTGGAAAATTGACATTCGATGGCTTATTATATGGTACTACAGGCATGTTAAAACATAGTAATACCATTAAAGGTGAGGTCAACCAACCCCCCAAAATCTTTGCTCATATGTTCTTTGTGCCTTCGCTTGTCTAAACAGGGCATTCTGATTAATATTACGTTTGTGGAATATGAGTTCAGCAGCAAAATTCACCTATTTTTAGCCACCTGAGGGGGCGGCCATTTTGCCACTTCTGTCAACTGAAAATGACATCACAACTACCCAGGGCTCAGGTAACGACAAATAACGGCTCACCTGTTTTCTGAAGCCGAGCCATGATTGGGCGTTACCTGAGCCCTGAGCAACTCTGATGTCATGTTCAGTTGACAGCAGGTGGCAAAATGGCCGACCCCTGAGATGGACAAAAATAGCTGGGTTTTTCTGCTTCACTCATATTCCGCAAACAAAATATTAAGGTAGCCATGTTTCGACTAATGGGCCTGCATAGAACATATTCTCATTAAGAACATTTTTGGGTTGACTTCCCCTTTAAATAGATCCTGCAGACATGATAATGAAACTAGCTTTGATTTTGTGGTATTATAACCCTTCAAGCAAGGGATATCTGAACACAAACAGCCAGTGTAGCAACAGACATAGACAAGCAGCATAACAATTCTTACAGGCATATATTCCCAAAGGTTTTAACCACTTTTGACTTGATAAAAAAAAAAAAAAAAAAAAGCAGCATTTTTTTCATGATACAATGAATGCAAAGAAAAGGAAATATGATTGTAAATTTTGACCTTTGAGTACATACCCTTGAAATACACGTGTGGGGGCGTCGTTTCCGAGCACACGTCTGTGTCGGCGTCAAGCTCCTGACTGTTTGCTTTCATCGGCTGAACCGCGAGACGCTGACAGGCGTAACCTATTCTATTATTAGCTCGAAAAAAGTCCGCTTAAACGCGCCACGGGGAGATATTCCATCAGGACAGTGACAGCCAGACCTTTTCACGGCATATAGGGGAAATTTTACGCCTGGCTAGAACAATCTAAGGCACATAAAAACGGCAGCGAGCACAAATTTGTGGCGCAAAGGAGCCAGAGCCGTATAAAGTCACAGCAGCCCTGCTTGGTGATTAGAGGCCATTATCTCCATAATGGCTTCCATCACGCCAGGACGTCTACGAGGGCAAGGATACCAAGAAGAATTCTGTCTTCTTACTAAGAGACTAATGCTCATGTTTGATTGGCACTGTCAGAGAGGTATTCATAGATGCTCATAACCCACAAAAATAAAAATAAAAATAGTAAGAAGATAAACTAGAATTGTCAAGATTTGAACAGTTTGTGCATCGTGATTAATTCATTGTAATTGTGTTGCTCCTTCTGGTGTGTGCGCATTGGCCACCAGGGGGCAGTGCAATACATCCATATGGATAAAGAATACATGCCCGTGACAATAATTGTTTTATAGTCTGTCTACATGCTTAAGACTTTTTTTGGCTTCCTGTTACAAAAGGCATCAAATTATTTAATTTTTTTTTTTTTTTTTAACTTTAAGAGAATCTCCAAATGATGATGAGCCTTTGATGTCATGCTCCGCCCACATTACATTTTGTATGCAAAAAAGCTTTGTAATTTAGTGGCGCCTCTCTATCTATCTTTCTAGGATATCTTCATTTGATTGGGTCCCATTTGGGTGAATTCCCTAGTAGGAGATGGTCAAAGTGCGAACAGTGGAATTTTCCAACAAAAAGGCATTGGCCATTCATTTTTTTTTTGGAATAATAATAAACAGCGATTACAAGATTAAGATTAATCTTTGAACCATCTCTCAGTGCTGACAGTTTCTTGTTGGAACTCCTACGGCGCTGAAGGGGAAGAGAAAAGTGTGTGTGTGTGTGCGTGGGTGTGTGTGTGAGTGAGTGAAATTCTACAGCTGCAATGAGTTTCTCCACAGGGCCTCTGTAAGCTTGCCATGCCTCAAGCATGCGAGAGGGAACCCACGGTGTGTGCGAGGGGGTGAAAGAAAAGATTGTCATCAAAGAGAAGTCATAGCCTAATTCATGTGAAACACCGTAACTTCCCTTGTAAAATCATCCACCTGAAAAGGCTTTGCGTTATAAAGCGCCCGAGGCATATTACCGTGTCGTAACCACGGAGGAAACGGAGAAGGAAATGAGCCTCTTCAAAAGTCATCTTCATTCATTCTCATAAAGTCATGTTGTAATCTTGTACATCTCACCTGGGTGTTGATTCGGATGGCTCCGATCGATGGGATTTCAAAGTAGTAACCTGAAAACAAAAGAAGGCATATCAATATTCACGCAGTAAGCTCAACCACAATGTAAAGTCACTGAATCGGGTTACCAACAGAGAGTAGTTGAGCCTCTCCACTTTTTCACACTCTTTCTCTTTGAAGTCCCAGTTTAACAATTGAATGACATTTTTAGTCCAATAGTGTGCAAACAGGCCTACGACCATGAATATTAAATCTGTTCCACAGTTTCGATACGCAAAAAAACGTGTGTGGGCAACGCTCATTTTTTGGTTAAAAACCGAGTAGAAAGTTTTGCGTTGTTTGATTGATGAAGGTGTATACATGACAGAGGATGTTGTTTTCCCATCCAATAGTCTGTAGGCGTTAATCCAGTCTAATATTTTATGTATTATAAAATAAACAGAATGGCGTCAGCCTCCAAAGCTGACACAGGATGGCAGAGCTGACCTCTCCGCACTCATGCTCGAGCCTCCTGGGCCACGCCGCGTGATTAGAATCAGAGGAGAACGAGCGCCCGGGTCAATGAGCGTGTCTCTCGCAACGTTATTGAGGCCACCGGTGTTTATACAAAGAGGCGCCAAACGCCAGACGGCATCAACTGCATTTAAACGGCCTGAGATGACTTTTGTTATTTTTGACAAGTGCAAAGCCGTCCCAATTATACAATAAGACACACACGCTTGCGAGAAATAAAGTTGGTGACTGTGGCCAGTCTATACAGTGGATATAAAAAGTCTACACACCCCTGTTTAAATGCAAGGTTTTTGTGATATTTAAAAAAAAGACCAAGATAAATCATTTGAAAACATTTTCCACTCCATGTGACCTTTAACTTGTACAACTCTATTGAAATTGTTATTTTTTAATCCTTTGAAGAGGGGAGGAAAAAGTAAACAACCCAGACAAAGCTGGTTGCACAAGTGTGCACACCCTCTTATACGATATTTGGCGATGTGGCCATGTTCGGAATTAACCCTTCGTTCAAAAATGTGCCAGAAACAAGAAATCTTCCAAACACATGCTGGAAAATATATAATCCAATGACATATAGGTTGAATGTTTGGCCATAATTCCACAAGGTATTTTGGCGCAAACACAGCACAGTTCTGAAATGATTTATCTTGTTTTCATTTATTTTTTTTCAAAAACCTGGCATTTGAACAGGGGTGTGTAGACTTTTTAAAAATAAAACACACTCTATAAGAGCAGAACATATGTGACAACATTTTCCTCATCATGTGTGGGGTCTGTCACATTTTTAAAATCGGTGCAGATGTTAAAAATCTTATGTGTGAGTGCTGCTTTTCCGTACCGATTACGTGCACAACACGCGACAGTGGTCAGCTCTTGTGTCAGGGGGCTGCCTCTGTTGGAGTCAGATAGCTAAAACCAATAAATCCCGAGGACGCGGAGAGGACGCATCTCGCAAGAGACGCATCAACGCTATTGTTTTACCTCGGCACAGACATTAGCAGTGTGCTAATCGCCGCGGAGGTGAAAAGCCAAGCAGTCGTAATCCTTGGCACTCGGCTCAGCCTGACACGGAGATGACGAGCTAATCACCCCGCAGGCAGACGCCGCTCCTGCTAATTAATAATGTCTGACGAGATATGTCTGAAGTTCGCCAAGACGGCCGAGACCTCATAAAGGAGCTTTCAGATTGAGTCGAGACAAACAAGACACGTCAAAAAGGAGAACATTTAAAAATAACTAAGCAGAGAGGAAAGAAAGTCAACTTTGGGGCAATCGGACGTACAACTTTCCATTTTTCAGTTTATTCATTACTTACAGTAGCAAGCTACTAACTCCAGTCTAACCTTGGTTGCTATTAACAGCTTGTAGCTAGACAGTGTACTCATGATTGAGTCATACCGTGCAGATCAATGGTAAATACTTTCATTGCTACTTAACGGCAGGTGCCAACAACATCATAAACCTAGGAACCAAATGGTGGCCCTTCGCATTAATCAGTAAGTTAAAAAAAAATGGCAACATTATTTGACAGGAAGACTGCAATGTACGCGGAAAGCCTGACAAACTCATAATAATAATACTACTACTACTAATAATATATCAATACATCAAATTCATAGCTTTTCTCAACACTCAAAGACACTTTATATAATAACAGTAAGAGATGGGGGGGTTAAGTTAACCTGTGGTGCTAGAGCCAACTCCTTTTAACACTAAAACATTTAATGACCTTGGCCGCATATTTACCTTTGTTGGCACAAGCGATCCACTGCAGTGGGGTGACATCATAATTATGCTGACCCACCGAGAAGGTGAACACGCGCACCTGCGGGGACAAAAATTGAGCAGTTGAAATAAAAAGCTTGGGAGTAGATGACTAAAATATATCAAACCTGGAATCATTTAAACGTGTATGATCCTCTGTGTCAGTATCATAAAGGTGGTTCAATAAAGTGGTCAGGTTGCAATCCAATCCAATGTTGCAATCCGTTTACCAAATGCTACATTGATTTCTGCTCAAATGGCACAATGTTATCACCACAAATTGTCCTTCACAAAGATAATATTGCTCACTTTTGACTGATACTGTCAGAGAGAATTCTCCCCAAAATGACCGATTTCCTGTTCAATTTCAGGCATGGGTCCTTTAGACTTTTTTGTGCGTGCCGTCACGATTGACATGTCCACCCAATTTCGGGTAGATGTGTGAAAGTGGTGTCTGGGGCGAATTTTTCGTTTTGTTTTTAACTTTCCAGTGGCCGCTACTGAGTCAGTTTTGGGTGTGAGTCACGTGTGGTACCCCTTAAAATACATCTATTTTTACTAGAATACACACGCTTAAAAAAAAAAAAAAAAGAAAAAAAAAAGGTGCCTTTTCAGGCATGTGGAGGTCCCCAAAACGCGGAATAACAATATTGAACAGTGATTCCAAGATGTTTTTTTTTCTCAGGCCGTAAATATGTGCAGAAAGATACCCGAGGACCCAACGCACTTCAATGGAAGGCATCACCTTCGCTGTCATGTGCTACAAACACACAAATGTAGAGTGTGATTAGATTAGCCTACTAGACGCCTCCTGCACAGCTGCCTCGCAAAGAACCACGGCGGTGCTTGTCGGAATGCAGATTATTCCTGTATGACAGTAGCTGTCAGCGCACAAGTAGATAGTAATGGATAGCGGGATAAACGTGAGATGGGGGAGGCCTGGAACACAGCCGCTGACTTTTGGCTGTAATTCTTTTTTTTTTTTTTTTTTTTTTTACAGTCTTTGGCGATAAAGCGGCTAATTAGTTAGCAGGTCAAAGCTGTTAACACCACCGGGGGATAACAAAAGAGACGAGCAAAGACAAACACAAACGACATAGATGGGGAAATAATCGAGTCGTGCGCTAATGACACAAGGTCAGCGCACACAGACGAGACAGACATGGTCACGTGCGATTCCTTTTTGGTGACTGACCGTTTTGTTGGGCCAGTTGTACTTCTCAAAGATTTCCTGCGCACGATCCTCCCCGCCGTCTGTAAACATCATGATCATCTTATTGCAGTTGGCCCTCGGAGCGCTGCTCTCCTGCAGAAAAGAAAGAAAGAAATGCAAAGGTAGAAGTGAGCAGTTGTAGTGTAACAGGAGGAAAGACGCTACTCAACTCATCAGCAACAAGTTGGGTAGTAATTCAAATGCTGCGACTACAACCAAAAACTTAAATCGAAAATGAACAATTGTTGTTTCTTCTCAAGTTGTTGTACTCATGAGATTTGCAAGACAAGTGGGGTACATCCTGGACTTATGACATTTAGGCTGTAGTGTCTCTGTGTTGTGGCCCCATGTGCGGAATCGGTCCGCAAGCAAGCTAGCTCGTTAGTGGGAGCTACTTAGAAACACTTCAAATTTGATTGAAATGAGCTACGTTGCAAATCCATGGTAAGTCAGTCTGGCCTGATAAGTGACATGGAAGTGAGCCAATGAGGACATACAGAGAGCCGGCTGTTCACTGGCTTTAGCGTTAGCAACTGTGTATGCCCAGTAAAGGTGTCAGTTGAAGCTATTGGCAGGTGTGCTAACAGTGTATTTAGGTTGACTTTATTTATTTAGTTACCATTTGTTAAATAAAGTGATTGAAAGAGCACTAGTGACTGTTTCCATCCTCTATCCAAAACACCTATTATGGATTACAATTCGTTCTAACTAGCGGTGGTGGGCTAACTATAGCGTAACTTTAGTACTTAGCAATAGGCATAAAGTGTGAAATGATCCCTAACATTGAAAATTCTCAGTCTTTTCTGTCTATAACTCAAGGCTCACGCTTATTGCTACATGAGTCAGCATTAACAGTCCGTGAGGAAAAATAATCACAGCAAAATCTCGCGATAGCATATTCACAGTATAAATACAACTCGAAAAATCTGCCACGCACAGAACCCACAAAAAACGAATCACCATCTAGCGAAGTATGACTTTATCCTACACTACTTTTTAGTACCACTTTGTAAGCACCGTATCCGCGTCATTTTCATTTTTAACATTGAGTTTAGTAGCAGCCAATCTTGTGCCTGTGCAACAGCTGGCACAGGCACCGCTGCCAGCCATCTGACAAGCCCCTAATAATGATAAATAATATCGCCACAATTACATATTTGATAGGGCTTCTGCCACCAGTCATAAGAGCAACGACGCTGCAGACAGCCATTAAAAAGCGCCGGTTTTATTTCTTGCAGTAGAGGTGTGTGTGTGTGGGGGTATGCGTGTGTGTGTGTGTGTGTGTAGGGGCCACTCTTGGCTTTGTGCCACCAAGCCAGCAGAAGAATATAAAGAGAGGCTGATCTCGGCTGGGCCGCGCTCATCAATCATCTCATCAGAGCCCATTAAGGCGTCGGCCTGCAGGAATGCATGGCAACATACGGGTTTGGGGGAGGGCGGGTGGCACCTGCGTTGTCGGCGTGTGCGGACGGAGACACACAAACACACACACCTTGCCGCAGCAGATGAGAGTGTCACTGTACTTCAAAATCAGTTAGAAATGATTTATCTCAGGTAATTCACTTTTGTGAAAGACACTCTCGTGTCTGCCTCACGTCAGGATTTGAGTCCGTGTTTTGCGTGTGTTTTCTCAGGCTACTCCTGCTTCCTACTGCATTCCCAAAACATCTTAGGTTTACTGAAGACTCTTTATTGTCCAGAGGTGCAGGTGACCGTTAATTTATATGCATCCTGCGATTGGTGGAGTCTTTTCGAGCATGAACGGCCCTCAAGGTTATGCCACGGCATTTCAATTCGCTTCAAGTCTGTACTTTTCAAAGCCACTCCTTGCTCTTTAGGGCATTCAGAAGTTGACTTGCTGATGTGTTTTCGATTGTTGTTGTGAAGGAGAACCCTAATGCGCTTCTGCTTTGGGTCACAAACTGATGGCCAAACATTCTCCCTCAGGATTTTCTGGTAAAGAGCAAAATTCATGCTTCCATCAAGCACAGCAAGTCGTCCAGGTCCCGAAGTAGCAAAACAACAATACACGATCACACTACCACCGCCATGTTTGACTGTTGGTGTGAAATTCTTGTTGGTGTGGTGTTACATTTCCATTTTGTCAGTCCACAGAATATACTCCCAAACGTTTGGGGAACCATTCAGATGTGTTTTGCAAAACTAAGACGAGCCTTTATGCTCTTTAGTCAGCAATGTTTTCCGCCTTCGAACTCTGCCAGTATATCATTTTTTCCAAGTATCTTCCTCATTGCTGAGTATGAACACCGGCCTTAACTGAGGCGAGTATGGCCAGCAGTTCTTAGACATTGTCCCGGGTTCCTTTGTGACCTCGTAGATGAGCCGTCGCTGTGCTCTTGGGGTCATTTCTGTAGGCTTGCACCGCCTGGGCAGGTTCACCACTTTCTCCATGCTTTCTCAATTTGTGGATTATGACTCTCAATGTGATTTGCTGGAGTGCTAACGCTATAGGAATGACCTTGTAACCCTTTCCAGGCTAATAGATGTCATTTACTTTATTTCTCATCTCTTCTTGAATTTCGTTGGATCATGGCATTTTGTTGCAGCCTTTTGAAATCTTTTTGTTGACAGGTTCTATTTAGGTGATTTCTTGATTGAATACATCTGGGGGCAATCAGGCTTTGTGTGTCATCAGTGAATATGAACTGAAAAATTACATTTGGCACAGTAAAATCATTATTTAAAAAGGGGAAAGTAGTTTTTTCACGCAGGGTCAGGTAGCTTTGAATATTTTTTCCTCCTGTAAAAAAATCAAATCACCATTAAAAGCGGAAGTCAACCAAAACATTTTTTTTTTCAGAATATGTTCTATGCAGGCCCACTAGTTGAAATATGGCATTCTGATTAATATTGCATATGTGGAATATAAATTAAGAAGCAAAATGCACCCACTTTTAGCCATCTCAGGGGGCGGCCATTTTGTCACCTCTGTCGACTGAAGATGACATCGAAGTTGCACGGGGCTCAGATAACGACCAATCACATCTCACCTGTTATCTGAGCCCCGAGCAACTTTGATGTCATCTTCAGGCGACAGAAGTGAAAAAATGGCCGCCCCCTGACCTAGCTAAAAACAGCTGGATGTCTCATATTCCACAAACGCAATACTAATCAGAATGCCGTGTTTAGATTTAGACTAGAGGGCCTGCATAGAGCATATTCTGGAAACATCTTTTGTTTGACTTCCCCTTTAAAAATGCATTTTATGTTTACTTAGGTTATCTTTGTCTGAACTTTGTTTGATGTCTATAACATAAAAGTGGGGAAACTATGCAAAAAAAAAAAAAATTTGAGAGGGGGGGGCAAATACTTTTCATATCACTGTAACACTCGATTTAGGAGGCTCAGTATTGAGCAGTTGCGTCCAACTTTTGTCCCACTTACATTGAGAAGCTGCTCGAAGGCAAACGTGAAGCCAGACTTATAGTCGGTGGTTCCTTTGGCTTGCATGTGCATGACAGCCTCCTTGAAGATTTTCTTGTTGCGCACGTTGGCTTGGACCAAAGTCCTGAAGCAGGGCACCACAGCATCGGCCTCATCATTGAACTGCGAGAGGAAAACACAAAGATAAGACCAAAACAGCATCTGTCGCTGTGTGTGAATGTGTGTGTGTGTGTGGCGATGCGGCTGCAGACGTGGGCGTGTGCGCAGATGCAGGCTGCCCTGCGACTCTCAGGCTGGCAGTAAACGCTGGTAATTACAACTTTGCAACCAAAGAACAGGTGCACCTCAACTCGTTACAAAGCACCAATGAGAAACTCAGCCAAGGTAATATAATGTGCCTCGTCTCATCCAGACAATTAGCCTTCAGCTGTATACATCCACATTTGCGTGTGGAGTTTGAAAAAATACACAATTTGCATTCAAGTCTTTTAGAACCAACAAAAACATTGGTTGTCTGTTTTTTTTTTTTTTTTCAAATGAGAAAAATAGCACTCTATAATGTGCTTTCTAAAAACACACAGCAATAACGTAAATAAATCGAACATAAAGAAGAAAACAGTTTTGCCAATTTTTTTGCTTCAACTCAATGGACATTGTATGCCGTCTGATGGGCGTGCCATGGCCATCTGGCAGTTAATAATTGGCCTCACTAGTGCAATCCTTTTGGAGGGGAGTGAATCTACTTTAATAGCTAAATGGCTCATTTAGCCATCAGATTAACTCGAAAGCCAGATCAGTATCAAGTGATATAAACTAAATGTCAATTTTCATATCATTAAAAAAAAAAAAACGGTTATTTTTCCATCCAACTACTGCATTTTCCATTACTTATTTATTTTTTGAGCATTTGGTATTGGTAAACAAGCCAATATTCCATAAGCCTCTACCTTCTTTACAGATGGCAGGAATCAGCCCCACAAGATTATTATGCTCATTTTGTGAAGATTTAGCAGCATACAGTGGATAAATGCAGTGGATTATGGGGGATTACTGGCGGACGTGTCCACACAGTCACCAAAACAAGCATGTGTGTGTGTTTCCTGCAATATAGGATAAATGTAAATATTCATCCTATATGGTAGTCTCGATCTGGTAATGAGCATAGTGAAAGACATGCGCGGTCCCGTATGGCAAAGTATTATAAGAAGAGAAAGTGCAGCGCTTCCACAGGGAGCAACATAAACTCCCAGCGCAGCCTGCTTACTACTCCTTACTCGCTTCATTAACACCTGCTTAATGAACACGACACATATTTTCTCAACGGCTGCCTCCTGCGAGCGTGTGTGCGCGTGTGTGTGTGTGTGTTTACTTACTCTGGCTACGTTCACGTAGTCGTCATCTGAGAGCGTGTCCAGCATCTTGATGACGGAGGTCTTCATCAGCTTGAGCGTGAGACCGCTGACACTCCCACTCCTGCACACCAAAAAAAACCCACTTTGAAGACCTCAAATCCCTTTTAGAGTAATGAAAAAAAAAAAGGATTGATGGATGGCTTGACATGAACAGTTATAAATGTTATGAACGTTTTATAGACATGTTACACACATGTTGTTTACCAGTTGTTAACATGCAAATACATGTTATAAACAGGGTATGATGTAATTAACACATTCTAAACATGTCAAACATAAAACATGTTATTACCAGGTTATAAACAAGTTATAAAAATGTTATCATGCTATTACCTAGTTATAAGATGGTTAACACCGGATGATCATCATTTATACCAGTTATGATCTTGTTATTAACAACTGCATAAATCATCAATTTGCTTTGTTAAATATGTCTTTGTGTCATTCAAAACCAAGAGGGGCAAAGCTGTGACTTTAGCGAGTTGTAGGTAACCCCTTGCCATTATCATCCACTGTATTGTTACAGCAGCATAAGGCATTATACCATGTAATTAATATCTTTTAAACCATTTACAAGTCTGTCATGAGGTGTAGCTTTAATGTGTAAGTGGGAGCACACGCTGGCCTCAGTTCTGCTCAACCTTGCGGCTTTGCACAGACCAACAGGTGGCACTAGCGCCCTTTGTGCTTTCTATGAGACAAGGGCGAAGAGATACTCACACATCCACGATGATGACCATGTCCTTTGGAGAGGATGCGCCTTGAATGTACCTGTACAGAAGAAGAAAAAGGACACAAAGGACCTGGCATTTATTTTGTTTCTATCGTTTTATAGTGAACGTGCGGAAAGAGAAGCCAAAGTTGAAATAAGCTGAGCCGCGATAATGCGAGTGACCGCAGCTGAGCCCATTTAAGCTAGAGCACAGTGAAAAAGGCTTATGTGCTTAGAAGACTTAATAGGTGGCGTTGTATGCGGCACTTTGCTGTTGGGCTCACACCAACACTGATATCCCCTATTACTCAATAACCATTACTAGAAGGATATGGAAGGGTATAATGACGTGCATTTGAATGGCCTCCACTTTACACTTGTCCACTAAAGTGGAAAAGAGACTGCTTTTTATTAAATACATTTAATCACGGGATAATAAGGTTTCTACGGTGCACCGTTTCAGGCCACCGTAGGCAAAACTAGGGACGGACCGATTATCGGGCAGGCCAATTATCGGCGTCGATATTTTGCAATTGAACTTATATCGACATCGGCATTTTTTTAAAACTGTCGGCCAATAAGAGATCAATTTAAAACTGTGCTAACTTCGGGGAACTATTTATTTAAAGCTTCAGTTAACTTTATAGGATGTTGTTGACACTGGGAACTCTCTGTATCTTCTGTTTTTATTTGAAAAAGTGAAAGTTTAACATTTCAGTTATTTTGAAATTTTGGAAAACTTTATTTACTGTAGAAAGTAATGGAGTTATTCACTTGTTTAAGTTTTCATATTTTTAAGACATGCTGATGACTTAGAACTCGCTGAACATTGTGTTAGAATTTTAAAATTTTGATGTCTATTGTATAAGATAAAAAAACAAAACAACCCCCCACCCAAAAAAAAACTTTGAGATTTTGCGCATCTGAGAAGTTGTTCAATAAACATGCCTAAAGACATGTCAACAAAGTTAAAAGTTGGAGTTTTTAAATTAACAAAAATTAAAATTTGGATGCCAATATTTCCCTTTCACTGAAACTGAATATTGGCTCCAAATATGTACCACCTAATAATCAGTATCGTCCCTAAAAAAAGCCATAGCTGTCTATCGCTAGACAAAACAGGATGGTCATGAGACTGTAGTAAAACTGGTATTAAATGTTATTCAATAAATGGACGGCGATCCGAGAGTTAATGCCTGCACAAAGTCTCGATCACCACTAGGGGCACCATACCCTTCTCAGGTTAATTCTTAGGACAAAACAGGCAGAAATGTCCTCGTAATTCAGTCTTAATATTTAAAGGAGCTACATAAGGAGCTACATAAGATTGGCAGGTAAGGGGAAACGGAGGGAATGAGAAGGCGTGTGTGTGTAATGAAAGGTGAAAGGGCGTACCGATCTAAGGCTAACTGACTTGTGCAAAGCTCAGTTTGATTCCCAATGAAATTATGCACCAATTATATGCACTTTAGGAAATTGCAAGCTACACTTACAGCTTTCGTCAGGCGTCACTCGAAACACGGAAGAGGAAGACTGACGTCACGGCGAGCCAGGAGGAGAAGAAAAAAATAACCCCCCCCCCCCAAACTAAAGATAAAAAAGATGCCCAAAAGATACGCACGCTGTGGCCACCGGTTGCGAGTGGCGCACCTTTTGGGGTGCAGGAGCTCGTCATTTGCTGGGCTGAGCAGTTGGGTGCTAGAACCGACCGGATTGAGTCAAAAATTGAAGATCGCCACGGGCGCCACGGTTGCTTGCGTGTTGCGGGGCGACCCCAAAACAAGAGAAAAACTTTCAAAACGTCTGAAACGGATGGGTCAGCGGAAAAAACCAACTGGGGCCAGAATGGAGTTGAGAGAGCGAGTGGCGTGAGAGAAAGTTTGCACGCCCTTAGTAGTAGTTAGTTTCTTTTTTTTTTATCACTCAAAACCATTTCAGGGAGGAACATCCTTCTAGGGTCTAAGAAAAAACAAATTCTTTTTTTCTTCCCATGAGCGTATCAGCACAGTAACGCACAAATGGTCACATGCAGGGCGAGTCGATCGACGTGTGGGACGTTGTTTTCATTTTACATGCAACCCGTAGAGGCAAATCAAAAGTCAACATGGACGCACATAGTTCCCATTTGAGGGCACTGGCAAGTTCATCTCTGCACTCACCACTAGGTGTCACACTTGCCCTAGTAATGTGTTGCTCATGTATGTGTATTCCAAATGCCGGCGACACCTTTCAGTCACGTCAGGAGGTCAGGCGTTTTTTTGCTGATTCTTGCGTTGTTGCGATCCTCTGGCACGATAACAAGGAGAGTTGTATTGTCAAAAACGTGCCTTTTGGGAACGCAGCAGAAACGTCTGGGATGTCGGCAGCTCAGAGGGTCTCGAATGGGTATTACAGGTAAGCTGAAGAAAAGGGGGTCGGTGGTTGTCTGAGTTCGCAACCGGGTGACGTCACATACTTGTTACAAGAACAAACCATTCATACCACCGCAGTCACAGTGCGGATGAGGAAACGAGCCGGTCCTAAAAAAACTGATTGTACGTAACTAAACCTGACAGTACCTAATAGGGTGTAACACAACTTGGATGCGGTCTGTAGTGTGATGGGAAGCATTGTGTTTCCCGGCATCTCCCACTCGTGCCTGCAACTCTTCACTGACACGACACGTGACACTGTCGGGGCCACAAACATGCTCCAAAGCTGCCTAGCGTCCATTTTTTATCTGTCGAAAAAGCCCTGACAGAACGTGAGAAAGGTGTGGGAGCCCATCAGAACGTGACGGCCGTAGGGGGGGGAAGTGCTGGCATATGTGGTAGACTGCAGGCTGAACCGTAGTACGGCTTTGAGCATCCGGGACTCAGCAGCCCCGTTTTCCTCGTGGCCCTTTACAGATATTGCGATCGACCGTGAGAAAACTTAGCAAGACATGAATACTGCTAAAAAAAATGTGCTAAAAATCCACTGGGAACATTGTGTAAATTTAGCCTTAAGTAAAAGTAGCAAAGTACAGACTCTGAAATGTTTTTCAGAACAAGTATGGTATAAATCATTTTTTTTTTTTTTTTTACTGCCAATTATGTAAAATACTAGGTTGAGATAACGTGGCACAATGAAGCCGTTTACCTCTTTTATAATCATACATAGTAGAAGAATTATTTTTATTTTTTACATGTTGTTGTTTGGGAGCTATAGTGCGCCACCCCCGATATGAAGAGGGTTTAGTCTGGAGGAGTTTGCAGGCCCACACTTAGCAGCCCGTCTTTGGCAGCGTAATCACCGGAGCTCTTTTTCTGCTGATTATCAGCATGGAGGGAAGCCAAACGCCAGCGGGGCCGCCGAGGCTCATTTCTCACGCTCGACCGAGCTGATACGAACGCGCAGCCCCCCCACTGGGCTTGGCCGCTGCCCCCCGCGAGCCTCTCAAGACGCCGCTTACCGGCAGCCGCCACTCCAACCTGCGGCGACTCCCTAACTGTCGCAGAGAGGCCAACCTGGGCTGTGAGTCTGTTTGGAAAGTCCCAGATGAAAGTCGGATTCAGCGCTAGGGCTGAATGACTTCAGGAAAATATCGAGTTGTGATTTTTTTTTTTTTTCCCTGACAGATATTGCTTTCGATTAAATTCATGCTTTTTTTTTTTTCCAAATCAAGCTTCAGGGCAATATTCACCATGTACAGTAATGTTTACAAATATGACAGAAAATTACAACACACCATTGAAACATTAAAAGCTGTTTAATAGCGTAAGGACTAAAGAGGCTGTGTGAATGAGGCAGTGCTTTTTCAAGGTTTTTAAAATGGTTCAATAAGCAAGAACTACTGTACTGTTTGCTGTCATACATACTGTATATGAATATGTAATTACGAGTAATACTGTATGTAAAAATATATTTCATCTGTACACTAATTTACTTGTTAGTTGTACTGATAAGATTATATGTAAACTGTGTTTTATATTTTTGTCATAGACTAACTTGCTTCAAATGGAGACTGAGGGTTGAGCAATATGGTCTAAAATTCATATCATGGTATAAATTGAATCCCCTCACACTAATGGTACCTTTCGTGATGTATACCAGAGCTGGGCATTCCGCCTATCTGCCTATGACGGACGGCCATTTTGTAGGCGATAAGTGGGAAACTTATAAAAATAGTTGGACTAACACTATAAAAACCGTTGAGTTAAAAATAACACAATTTTGGGTCAAAAAAAGACTGATCCCGACTTGGGTCGATTTGATCCCACTTTCTGGATTGGTTTTGCAGAAACCCCAAAAACTGGGCTGATTTGTACAAATCAACGCAAGAAGGTGGGTCAAATTGACCCAATTTGTGGATTGGTCCAATTTGGACCCAAAATGGTGGTATTTTTAACCCAACCTTTTTTAGTATAAGCGTAGTTGGAAGCCCTGTCTATATACTGATTCATTTCCGAATTTTAGGGGTGCGTGCTTATTGTGTTTCCAACTTTCAAAAATTGATGTAATTTTGCAAACCTAGCACTGAGGTCTGTTCAGTGAGTCACAGTGAAAATGACCAAAATGTAAGCGTGTTGTAGGAGGGGGCTGTGGGTAGGGAGGCAGAATCCAATTATTTTCCATAATAAAGAATGCCACATCAAAGGTAGAACTTCCGCAGCTCGGCATGACTGCGTGGTGCACGAAATCAGGCCTGGAACCAGCAGGCCCATCGGCATGCATGACTTTTTTTTTTTTTTTAATCATTTTAATTAACCAAAATCTTAATTTGAGAAAGAGGAGAAAGCACGGCGAGGCTTCACTCACACAGCGGCGATTCGGCTTCCTTTTTTTTTTTTGGGGGGCGACGTGTGCGACGGAAACACGTGGTTAGAACGCGACCCTCGCCTCCACCGCCTCAGGCTCTCGGGTGGGAGGCGCCCCAATCCGGAGATAGGGGAGAGTGTCAATTGGTGAAAAACCGAAACGCCTGGCGGAGCGACTGCGGGATTTCATTAACTTCTGCAGTCAGTTCATCTCTCATTGAGCAGAAAGGAGTTTTTATAGCAAGTTATTTTGCAAGGGCTAAATGTTAATTATAAAGCAATAGTCATTTTAGGTCATTGTTACCTGCGCAAATGGTAAGCTATCACAGCGGATAACCGACACACTCACAAGGCCACACCAATTTTCAATGTGTCTGAGCATTCACGCAAACTACCTGAGCATTCCTCGGACCACGGTGAGACACATCCACGGACTTATTCTGTATATGAATAGACTAAGAACGCAGCTTGCTTGCTCTAATGAGAAGTGAAGCCATTTCACGTTGCCACTCTCCAAGCACACCTAACTTGAAGACATTGATTTCTCCCCAGCATTTTCACATTATTTTCTGTCTCTATGACAAAAATGCCACAGTGTGTCGTATATGGTTGGTTGTACCAATAAATCTGGAAGAAGCACTATATGCACATTTCATCGGTACGAATGTGATTCTACATTTTCTTTTATAAGTTATATCTGCTACTCAACGATTCGTCTGCATCATAACATCACAACCATCACCATTGAAATGAAAGCAAAGACCATTGGGACAAAAGGCAAACGTAAGATGTCTGCCATCTGGCTTCAGCCATGAGGGGCCAATTGCTCCTCCATTTATATAGAAGTCTGTTGCAAACAAAGACATGCACACAGTATCCACCTGTCCAAAGTAAGTGCAAGTTGGTCGAAGTTGCTAAACGGGAAGGCCGTTTAAAATGATAGGCCGCCTATCGGCGATTACTATTTGGTCCGGCTGGACAAAAAGGTGGATAGACGGAGGGCTTAATGGCTTTTTTAGTCATTTGTATAAATACACATGAATAATGGAAACAAAACATGTCATTTAATAAAACAAGAAAAATTCCAGTCACCTGACCACTGAAACGCATGAAAGAGACAGATTTAAAGTGGAAATCAACCCAAATGTATTTTTTTTCAAGATTATATTCCCATTAGGCCCACTAGTTGAAACAAAGCATTCTGATTAATTTTGCGTTTGTGGAATATAAATTAAGCAGCAAAATACACTCGTTCTTGGCCATCTCTGGGGGCGGCCATTTTGTCTTCTGTCAACTGAAAATGACATCAATACTGCTCACAACGACCAATCACGGCTGACCTGTTTTTCTGAATCCGAGCCGTGATTGGTCGTTGTGAGCAGTTGTGATGTCATTTTCAGTCGACAGAAGACAAAATGGACGGCTAAAAATTATAGGATTAACACTTATTCCACAAATGCAATATTCACCAGAATGCCCTGTTTCAACTAGTGGGCTTGCATAGGACATGTTCTTAAAAAAAAAAATGTTTGCGTTGACTTCCCTTTAAGGGGCTCATAAACTACAGCCATGTTTGGACTTCCTGAATGGAGTGGCCTGCGTCTCGTCAGTGGAGACTGAGAGTGTATGTGTACCAATGTATCAATGTATGCACGTGTGTGTTTGTGTGTGTGCATATGTCCGAATGTATGAAACACGGGTTATTCTGAAGCATATCTGGTCCATTGCTTTAGGTAGCAGGGTGAGAAATCTCCGTGCTGATGTGCGCTAAAGCTAAAGATCTTAAATGACGGCCTGCAAGACATGGGCACACGTGAACTCGGGCCTCCAGATGTGTTGTTTCTGCATGGATTCCAGTCAGTAATTACCTCGCAGCTCCAGCCCACCGGCGCCATTTTTTCCCTGTCATTACCCAGACTCCTGTGTGCCAAGGCCAGGTGACA
Organism: Filicampus tigris; assembly: GCF_054856515.1. Lineage (NCBI taxonomy): Eukaryota > Metazoa > Chordata > Actinopteri > Syngnathiformes > Syngnathidae > Filicampus > Filicampus tigris. Next base: position 8,192,123 of record NC_141225.1, on the reverse strand, counting down.
AGCAGATGGACCTGGCCGGTGCTGAACTGAACTGAACCGAACCTCTTGGCCCCAACGTCAGCCATAGGCGGTCAGATGCCAGCCAGCGATCAGCCCGAGGCTTCGCTGTCAGCTCGCTTAAAAGTTACGAATCATTTAACAGGGGCTGGAAAGACAGTTTCATATCTGACATCTTTAATGGTTCTATTTACACCATGAGTCAGAGCTCCTTCAGCGGGGTAGACACCAACACACAGGACAAATTGGTGCATTTCACTCCCTTGTGATCAAAGTTCAGCACTGCAAAAATGAATATCTAACAAAGATTGAAGATCTATATATAATAAATCAAGGCTGTTCTTTGTCAGCCAAGATGTTTCGTCTTATCAGGCGGTTTTTATGTACGAGCATCTCTTTAATCACGTTTCCCCTTTAAAAACCTGACATGCAACTTTTTATTGACATTGAATAAGTTTTGATTAAAAGAACAAGTATCGTAATTCTATGTAGTATGAATGCACTGGAACCCACATACTCGCTGTTCGGCACCTGAGGATTCTCCTGTGGATTTTTTTCAAAATTCTTTTCAATAATTTTGTAATTTATATATACTTTTTTAGGGTGGTGCAACCCCCATTTTTTGTTGAAAACGCAAATTGACGGTTTATCCTGTGTTTTTTGAAGAATTTCAATGCATTTCAATGAGTACCAATTTTACTATTTTTGGGCCCCTCCAGTCCCTGTCCCCTGTCAATAGCAGGGATCCACTGTATAGACGTTTAAAGTTTTCTAGTTAGCTATGATTACTTTTTAGAAATCTTGCCACGTTATAATTTCCTCTTTTATTGTCAAATCATTTTGCTTAAATTAAGCAAGATATTCCTTATTGATTTTTTTCTTATTTGAAAAAAGTGTCTGTAGTGTGATTTGCACAAAAAAAAAAACAGTCTGCCACAAATTATAATGCAATACAATAATGATTCAATCACTTTTGTCTATTTTGACCACATGATATTTGAAATTTTGTTCGGGAGTGGAGTCCTGCACCATTGCAAACCACATCAGCAACCAATGAACACATTGTTAAATAAAATTCTGAAAATATGAGAATGTCATTCATCTTTATACATCTTTTTTTGCACCACTTAATTATTTTTTTTAAATGATCTAATTATATTGTGTAGGTGGTCTCAATGTTATGACAGGTGTCTTTATCCATTAAAGTGGGCATATTACAGAATTAAAGAAAATAATAATAAAGACTCATATACAAATAGTCGGGTCTCTGGAGTGCCTGCCCACACATCAAGTTGGAAATTAAACAACCAAATACAGTAAATCTTAGCTGCCTATTTCTAAAAATGTGTCTGTGAGACAGGGATGGTGGTACGCCGATGCCAGTGGATGCAAAAACTCCGTCAGAAATCTGTATAGCCCCTGTCAAGCCTTCCAGTATTTTATTTGATTATTTAATTTAATTTTTAATTCTTTTATCAGCCCGGCTATGTATCAGTCAAGCTCCGCGTTAGCACCAGGAGGAAAAAAAAAGCGATTTTCATGCAATTCGCACGCACTTTTGAGAACTCAGGGCACAACAGGTAGCCATAGTGTCAAAAACCACACTACACGTCTCTTAAGATAAAAAGAATGCATGGACGGCATACGAACACCCTACTGCAAAACCATCTGAATTCCGACTGCATTTCTATGTTGAGATATTCCTAACAACAACATACAGCATTGGCATCAGCCTCACATATGTGTGTAGAAGTGCGTGTGCACAATCAAGATAAAAATTCTTTTCCACGAGGAATCACTCCAAATGGAAGGAGATTAAATAGCAGCGGCATTCACAGCCCCTCTACCTGATAATGTATTAAAAAAAATGAAAGATTTTACAAGCAATGAACACAATCACATACTCTGCCGATTGTAGATTTTTTGAAGGTGTCTGGTGAAGGAGTCTCATTAGAATTCATGAAATGTTTTTTTTTTTTTAACCACGATACGGCACTGTTGAAATCAATACATTAACCATAGCATGGGGGGGTTGTCGCTCTCACGGCAGATTGCGTGTATGCACCCCTGACCCATTCGACAAAGCGTTGAGCATTGCATTTAAACTCGAGGGTAATTATCTGCTACATACAATACGTTCTCAGAAACAAGCAGTGGAAACGTGCATGTGCCACATGATTGCGAGGCTCGTGTATCTGGACATAGACCCACCTCCATCGATATTTAACACTGAAAACCGTATTTATGAACCTCGTTGTAAACGGCACTTGTGAGACCCAATCTTAACATTATTCTCAAGTTTTTGCACACCATAACAGAGTTTCTCCGCCCGTAATTTGAATAGCTAGGGTGGACGAAGATCCAGAGCGCGGGTGGGTGCATAATCATGCAGAGACACCCACAACTAGGGGCGGGCAATATATATCATCATCGAAATCATTGTCAACGCTGATTTCACGATGTGCAATTTTACATTATCGAGTATTTATACTGTCTCGAAAAGAAAAGACGAACGAGTCCATTGTTGGCTGCACTGAAGGAGAAAAGGATGAAATCCTCATTCGGCGAATCAGCGTGCATAAACGGCAAAGGGGGGGAGTGATAAACCTTCATTCTGCGAATCAGCAGGCTGAATTCAGTCACGTGATAGAAGCCGAGGGAACGCAACATGTTTCAAATATGCGATGCTTCTGCCATGGCATCTAAATCAAAAAGTAAGCAGAGCTGCAATGAGTTTTGTTGGACGCACAGATTAGCGTTGGCTTCTGATAAACGGCAAAAATAGTGAAGCCCCGTTTATCGCAGAGGATACGTTACAGACCTCAACTAGCGCGAAGCTCAAAATAAGCAATTTTGCAACACAGTTTGTGAGTCAAAATATGCATTTTGCACCTCAAACACATTGAAACAAAACTGCAAATGGGCATTTATGTGGGAAAACGCAGAGCTGTCAAACGTTGCAGAAATCACTGAATGATAACTCGTTACACCCTTAACACGTCGTGATTGTTCCAAATATTTTTTTAAAATTAGGCTGGCTGTTGCTACCGAGGCCTTTAGTTTTCCCTCTGTGTCCTCCAACTGTTTTCTCTCAAGGTATCGTCATTTTAGTTTAAACACAAAACTAGTATTAAGAACATTTGTCTTATTCCTAGTTAGTTGGTCTAAGATCATAAATGTACAGCCATGTCACTGTATTATTATGCTGCATGCTAAAATGTTAGCTGCTGAAGTGAAATTGCTAATTGTGAATTTTATCATGAATGAATGGTAAGTTTGAATTTTGATTTGTTCTTGTGAGGATAAGCGGTTTGGGTAATAGATGGATGGATGGATGAAATTGCCCCACTGAAAATGTTTCTAGACAATATATAGTTTGCTGCTATGAAAATATATAAATTGCTCCGCAAATGAAGTCATTCATTAGCAAAATTAGTCCTCAAGAGAAAAGGTTATTTCAAACCTTGTAGCGAGCGATAGGTGACAAATCAGGATCGAGACCTTTGTTTTTTTTAAATATAGAGTAGATTTACCCCCTCACACATCAACTACAAAGTAAAACACATTTTTAAAGTATTCCTTAGCACCTGTTCCCACTTTCTTACGGTCAAGAAATTACTTGCACACTTCTCCAAAGAGGCTATTTTATTTGTCACGCATAGTAAAATTTACACATCAAAAACAATTGAACATTGACTATTTAAACGCGAAAATGTCCAACCAAACGACAACACCAAAAGTCAGCTATCTTAGCTAACATAATGCAAATTACAAACGATGGGCTACCAAAAATGAGCCCTGATGTTACTGTAATTATAAACTTTCAAACAACTTCTACATACAACAAACGATGCATTCATTTGATGTTATGACCATCCGCCTCACAGTGCCAGCACGAGTAAAAATACTTTCATTGTCTTTACAGACGCTTGCTTTTTTCACACTACGCTCTCTGCTCTCACAGCAAACCTCATTTATGGACTTACTGTACGCAGTGCATGGAGTGCATGTCACAAGTGTATAGATTTTAACATTAAATATGATGTTTTTGCACTCCGAAACTGGAGGCGTTCACCTTCACGACAACAGCCTGGCGGGATGGTTAATGTGTTGTACTCTACAATCATACAGTGGCTCACAGTATATACCGCGAGTGTGTCCAGTGTAATGATGCACAAATTTGCTAGGCGACATGTACGCTACATGTACGCAGACTAATCGCACGGCATTGGGAAAAGAGAATTACGATAACACAGTAAGACGACTTGCCAATGGGTGTGTGTGTGTGGGGGGGGTGTAGGTGTGTTGGGGTGCACGCTGCCGTGTGTACGTGCGTGTGCTTGCATGGATTTGCGCTGTGCTGATGGGCTTATTATTTTATGGACTGCTGCACTCTTAGTGCTCCTGTGGATGTGGCAGGCGAATAAAGATTGAATTAAGATAAAAATATAGGAGGACTGCGCCCGCAGGAGAAAAGATGTTGTCTGTCGTTTACTTCTCACACTTTGCGTTGATGACTAAGAGTGTTTGTGGATACATTTACATGTTTTTTGGGAAGGATGAATCAGAGGCAAAAGAGAATTTGGGGCTTTAACACACGCATTTAACACATTGAGAGCACAGCGAGTTACACGTATATTGTAGCAATAAGTGGGCTGAATTTGAGCACATTTTCCTCTTTTGTGATCAAAGTTAGTAAAGGCATACTCAGATTTCCCTGAAAGGATATCCTGACCGATTATTCTGCGGTGAGTAGTGTGTTGAGGATGATTTTTCTTGGCCAATCAGCAAATTGTAAAGTAGGGTAGAAACTTTTGAAGCATTTTCCTTCCCTTGCAATCAAAGTCGGTTTGTGGGATGTCTCTTAATTAATCTCTTGATTATCCTGTGGTGTGGTATGTGCTAAAAATGTTTTTTCCTCCCCTGATCAGATCACAAAAGAGTCTGGGTCGACAATTGTAAAGGGATGTGACTTTTTTACCTTCTGTCTCTTACATCCTTTTGCAGTCGACTTGGAAGCAGTTCACCGTCTACCAGTGGACCGAAATCGGCCGGTTGCGCAATCCTGCTCTAAAACATTATCGTGACCAATTATCCTGTGGTGTGGGGTGTGTTGGAAGTATTTCCGCCTCGCCAATCATCCCAGAAACAGCCAAGGGCCAAAAATCGTAAAACCAGGTACACATTTAGGGATAATCGTCATCGAACCAAAATTGACCAATTAGCAGTAGCATAATGACGGAAATGGTATGACTGTTTTGGTCTGCTCAATACCCTGGAACACATGAACCTCATATTAAAGCAAACATTTAATTCATTATTCGATCAGGTTATTCATTTTAGAGATGTTATTTTCCATTTCTTAAGTGCTTCAATTCACCGGCTGATGTAGCTACATCTGCCCAGTCAAAGGTGATCCAATGCAAACACTTTGCTTTTACAAAATATTACTGTTTAATTGACACTGTCAAAGGTATTCATTTAGCATTCAAGTATATTTATTATTGAAAGAGTTGTTTGCTGCCTGACATGGGGTCAGCGCAGCGGCAGTTAAGAGGACAGTAAGGGACTGTAATCACACAAGTTCGGCCTGACACGCAGTGACACTCACTCTGCATTGCCGGGTTGCTAGGCAACAGGGAATAGCGAGCATGAAAGGCGAACCAATCTTGAGTGAAATCAAAAACACGGAGAACCAAAGGAAAGGGCAGCGTGGTGTTGAAGGGGTTAGCATGTTTGCCTCACAGTTCTTTTCAGTTCAGTCCTGGGTTGGAACCTTGGGTCAGGCCTTCCTGTATGGAGTTTGCGTGTTCTCCGGCCTCTTCTTACATTTAAAATTAAAGACATATTGAATACTCTAAATTGTACATAGATGTGATTGTGAGCGTGAATGGTCAGTGTAGAGTGCTCACCCGCACCTCGAGTAAAGACAACAATGATTTGAAAACGGATGGGTGGAACCCGAGGAGGTGGAGGAAGGCGAAAGTACAGGTTGATGACAAGGTGTTCCGCACTTCCTTCACCTTGTCAGCAACGTCTAACTCCTCTTCCTCTTCCTCCTCCTCTGGCTTCAGGTCGTGTTTCCCTCCTGTCGCTCTGTCAAAAGCGCTGTCGGAGAACTGGACATGCTGACAGATTACACACAGCAGTCTTGCTTTTTTCACTTGTTCACTGACATAATGCTTTGTTTGGAACACTGCATGTTACACTGTGTAGCACGGGGGGGACTTTCTCACTCAGCTAATTACAATGGAATTGTACAATGTCAGGGAACACCTTGTTAGTCTCGTAGGCATTTATGCAACTTATCACTGAATAAAATGGAATGTTGAATTTACTCCATTTTATTTCGTCAAGTGCTTGCACGAAATACAATAATCTGAATCCAGATTGATTTCTTCAGTAGACCATACATCTCCTTAAAAATATATCTGGATCCAGATGGTTATATTTTGCGCAACCACTTGAGGAAATAAAATTGAGTAAATTCAACATTCCATTTTTTTCAGTAAAGGAACTAAATGCATGCTATTTAGTGGCAGTCCTCAGCAAAGTGTGTTTACAGCAGAACAGAGAGGAAGAAGACTATACAATGACTGCTAATGTAAGCTGTTATCCAGCTTTACATACCCGGTAAGCAGAACAAACAGTTTGAGTGCATTTCGAAATACACTCAGAGTGCGCAATTGCTTCACTCCGACAGTTCGGAAACTGGGAAACTCGGTTATTCAGAGTGCCGGAGCGTGCACTTTTAGCATTTCCAGATAATTATCTTTTTGAGCGGTACTGTTTCACGTCACAGTCCACCATCTACATACACTGAAAAACGTTTCTGACGAATTTGCTCAATTTTATTTCTTCAACATGGTTGCAAGAAATAAAACCATCTGAATCCAGATTCATTTTTAAAGTGGACCATACATCTACTTAAAAAATGTATCAGGCTCCAGATTATTTTATTTTGTGCAACCACCTGACAAAATGTAATCGAGAACATTCAACCATCATTTTTTGCAGTGCAGCCCCATGAAATTATGTTGAGGTCTTAACTGGTAGAACAATGTTTTTATATTTCATCAGCTGTTAAGTGCGCTTCTCCCCTGCGAGATTGCACCTAAATGTAATGATTAATAGGTGGAAGCATGCAGTTTTCCTGTGTTATATTATTGTGATTGTAAAGGACTTGAAACCCCCGCATATATTGACGCGGGCAGCAATGTTCTCCCACGTCCCTCCCTCGTTGCCATGGTGACTTGTCGAAGCGGGGCTCCGTTCATGCTGACTTTTCATAGTTGTGGTGCACGCTCTTAACTCCAGGTGAAGATACTCCGAGTTGAGTAAACTGATTCAAATGAGGTGTTCTGGAACCGGAAATTCAGAGTTTCCTATCTCAGAGTAGATCAATTTAGACGTCAGGATTAGATTCAGTGTTTGTTGAACCTTCTTTATGAAATGGACCTCCTTGGTCAAATAGTTTATTTGCTTTTTTTTTGGCTTTTCTGCAACACTCATTCTAAATAGAACAACAAAACACAAAAAGAGAACATGTGGACTGGACACCAACAGTTAGCTGCTAACTAATTTGCCAAGGACCAGCTAGCTGCTATACATACTGTACTGGATAGGACTAATAGTTAAGTAGAATTTTCTTTGGCGTTTTTGGTGACACTTACTCTAAAAAGGAAAACATGAAGGGAATACGTACACTATGAGAGAACAAACAGTTTATGAGCTTTTCTTTAGGCCATTCTGCAACACTTAAATCTAAAAGAATGGCTGTCCTCAACAAATTCTGAAAAAATAAAGATTAGTGGAAGAAGAATATATACACTGATTGCTAATGTTAGCCACTAACTAGAGACTAGCCATCTGTCATAAGTACATAATGCAGTAGGTGGCCCAAGCAGTTGACCTGCTCTTTCTTCTTTTTTTCCCCCTTTTTTTGTGACACTTATTTCAAAAGAAGGATTGTCCTCAAGAGAGTGAAAAAGAACACATAAATAGAAGAACATTACAAAGCAACCATAGCAAGCATAACAACAAGCAACCAATAACTAGCTAGCCACAAACTGGCTACCTTCCATTCAGAGTGGCTACTGGCTAGGACATAAGGTTTGTTTTTTCATTTGCTTTTGTGTAAACACTTATTTCAAATGAAAAACCTGAAGAGGAAACGATGACTACCAACTGAATATTAGTCGCTAACTAGCCAGGCATGAAATACAGTAGAAAGGACGAACAGAAATTAGGAAAGCACTCTATAGCTTGACAGAACTTCCTGTGTGTTAGGCATCTTCAATGCATGGGTAATTTGTACTTAATTGAATGTTTTTGGATTCACTACTCAGTGTTTTGATATATACTGTATTAGATATTTAACAGTTTTTGGGAGGCGTAGTTCTATGCAAACTCAATGGTGTCCTGTTTGCTTCTGTCATGTCATCTTCCAAACCGCTTATCCTATATAGGGTCGCGGGGAGTTGCTGGAGCCTATCCCAGCCGTCAATGGGCGAAGGCAGACTACACCCCGAACTGGTCGCCAGCCAGTCGCAGGGCACACATAGACACTGTCACTGAGCGGGAATCGATCCCACGCTGCCCGCACACAACTCAGGCGTGTGTACCACTACACTATCAGCGGACCTGTTTGTTTCTCAGTGACACCAAGCCTGACCCCAAACAGCCACTCAAGCTGAGACCAGGCGGAAAAGGAGGTCAGGTGCAATCAACATTGCTGTCGCAGTTGTGTCCACTTCACTCCGGACTGTAACCAGGCAACAAGGAAGCGTGCCCGCCGCAAAGCCAATGTGACAGCGTCAGGTGGATTGAGCTTCGGAAGCGTGGACGTGGCCCACCGCAGCAGTTTGCGCCATAACGTAAACTAGCGGAGCACCACAAGCAAAAATCTCGCCACTTGAGAAGCCAAAGCCTCTCTGCTATCTGGCTTTGTCCTTGTAAACAGGAGACAATGTGTTCTACAGTATCTCCGAGTGAGATCACGACGGGTCAGGACAACATTTGGAATGTGAATTGCACTGAATACAAGTTGCATTTTCGCACTCATGGATCATTTCTAATGCCAAGGACTTTTCATGTATCTTTTAGTAAGTTTGTGATGCGTGGGTACTGAAAATGAATCCCCTACTTTCAGGAAAATTAACATCTTTATGACGATAAGGTATTTCTTTTGAACACAAAATTTGATGATTAGCTGAATGCATTTAAATTAAGGAGGATTTGGTCATTGTTATTGGTGTTTCCTGATTTTATTATGAACGTAATTGGCAGCTTTCAGGTGAAAATGATGAAAGAGCATGCATTGTTCCCTACAGCTGTTTTCTATGAGCTGCCTGAAATGGATTTAATAAAAGAAAAGTGTTTTGAATTGAAATGTTTTAATGTTTTATTGAAGGTAGGGTGGAATGGGGTATTTTTTTACCCCCACACTGTATAGTGTTGGCATGAATGAACACTCATTAGTGTTAATCTAAACACTCATCAGTGTAATTATTACTGCACTGCCAACCCTACATTTTGTTGCTGTAACACAGTATTGGGTGTTTGACATTTAACAGTAGTAAATGTTACTTTAACATCGGGTAGTGTGGATGCAAATTTGGTGTTGAATTAACACCACCAGATTTGCAGTATGCATACAGTAATATTTGGACCACAGTGGGTACCATGGTGTTTGTCTCTGCATCATTTCTCCACTTTAACTTAATGACACACCCGTACAACTACTTTATGTTTTGTATACATCTTAATGTTGTTTATAAGGCATAATTATTTATATTCGGCTGTGGCCACGTGGTGAGAAAAGACATTTGAAAGCTGATTAAGATCACCACTTACCATGGCCTGCGGCGGACGTCGTAGAGGTCAATCTTGTTGGGAGCTCTCCACGGAGTGGCTGGAAAATAAAATGTATGTTGTCTGCTGCACTGTAGGATATTTCACCTCAGATTAGATCAAAGTCATATTTTCATTCTGCCTATCCAGTTACCAGTAGAGCCATCTGATAAGAAATTGCCCCGTAGAGGAGCCTGAGGGTCAATTTAGACGTTATCTGACACTGAGTTATAAGGGCAGCCAGTTGAGTCGCTTCACCATCGCAGCTGCTTACCTGGGTAGTAGCGTGTCACGCCCGTGGCGCTGCCGAAAACCTGCCAGCGGAGGGAGCTGTCATCCCGGCGATTCTCGATAAAGACCCGCTCTAGCGCCTGCGTCCAGTTCAACTCATTCAGGATGACCGGAGCTGAGGACGCACATACAAACACAACGAAGTTGCTCATAAGACTGTGTCTTTGTCCGGTACTGAATTTAGTAGAAAATGGAACTGAAATAGTAATCCCCTGCGATGAATAGTGAAAAACTGCAAGTAGTTGACGCCCCCCTTAAAACGCTTACACGATAAATGCCTTTACATTAGTACTTTGAAATGTATTCCCTTAAAGCGTAATAAAAGAGAATGTGAAGAAACAAACGGGTTAAATGAAGTGAAATTGCTCTAAAGTAATGTAGTATGTGTGGGATGCGTGCTTTTAAGAGGCATGACCAAGTGAATGACATCAAGAGCTAGAGTCGGGTCTGTGGGTAATAGTTCATTGTGAGTGTCTGGAAATGAATTGTGGCATACGGCAGCTTCTTACAAGTGTTTTCATTCTGTACACAATATGTGTGTGACTTTTCCATAAATGGCTGAATGTGCATCGACTATGAAGGCAATCCTTGACGGTATTTTTTAACTCGTATCCAAAGCTGACTGTACCTTTAATTTTGATTTGCTAAACAAAGCAAAAAAAACTCTCAAAGCTATGGTTCCCAACTCAAAAAATTCATAGGTTGGGGCACTCTTAAGTCAAGGCACTAATGCATTAATATTTAAAACTATAAATACAGTATAAGAACAAATTCTGATCCCAAAATATCTTTTCAAACTTCACTTACATTACACTTATAATAAATAGTCTAAAAACGATGATTGATATATAAAAAGCAAAGACTCTCCATAACTTTCACTAACAACCCAGACTAAACTTAGCTCCTCCTCAATTTACAAAGCCTGTTTGCAGTCGAGATGTGTCATTTCAACATGAACACTTCCCTATATAGACAAGACTTTAGCGGCAGCTTGTGGAATCTTAGGACGTGTCACAAAAACTAGAACAGCTGCAAAACTTCACAGAGGAAAGCCGACATTAAAACCCTGAAACTCAATGGTGATGTGGAGTGCTAACCACGAGGTCACTAAACATTATTCAACATTTTAAAATATTTTATGGACATTCAAAGGTCCCTGAACGACCTTGGCGGCTGCCTATGTAGGCGCACAAGCTGACGGTGGTCATCTCGCAGGACATCAGTCTAATCTGGTTGATATCCGAACGGTCGCTGAGGAGGAATGCGAGATTACCTTGGAAGAGGCGCCATGTCACTCGCAGCGTGTGTGTATGTGTGGGCGTGGGGGGGACACACGCCGTCTCTGCAAACATTTGCTTCAATTGTGTGTGTGTGCTTTGAAGGTTTTGTTTTAAAGGACTTAGCGACCTAACAGCTTGAAATCTAAATCATAGGATCAGATATATTGAGTATATTCCTCTACTTACACACACACTCGCGCACAAAACGGAGAGCTTTACTGTGTGCAGTTAACATTAAGTTCAATGGCGAGTGCAATCGGAATTTAATAGGCACCTGATTAAAGAGGAAACCAGCAGAGGGGAACGTCAACTGGCTTGCCTGATGAAATAAGTCACTCAAATCACTTTTAGTTACAAGGCACATGAACCCAAAAGCTCCTACTTGGCTCAGCCGTGATCATTAGCAGATTCTTCAACGCTTTTCAATTACGTACGGCTCACTTGAGTCACCGCAGAAAGATGTAGCAAAGCAATTTCTGCACTAAGCGCAAGTGAGCTTGAGCCTTTCCCAGCTGACACCCAGAACTGGTCACAAATCACTCGGAGGTAACGGCCATCCAGTCATTTTCTATATCGCTTGACCCCATCAGGGTCATGAGGGAACTGCAGCCTATCCCAGCTGACCTTTGGCAAGAGAAGTGGGGTACACCTTGAACTGGTCGCCGCAGAATTGCATCGACCATATGTGTATCTGCTATTTCCTACTAAATTCTCCTTAGAACACTTTTTGCATACAAGGGACACTCATGTCTAGATTTCATTGATGCTTATTTCCAGAAGATCAGAAACCCGAGATGCATATTTCAATTCCACCTGGTCCACGAATTTCTCAGGCAGCGGGCAGCAAGTCATCTGATTAACGCATGTAAAAGTATTATCCTTTAAGCGCCAGTTATCACAGCGTGCGTGCTGTCAAGTTCTGGCTGTTCCCTTATCTAAAGAGAGCCACCGAGTCTGAAATGATAGCTGTTCCGCACCGGCCAAGGGCAAAGAGAAATTCTGCCTTTGCTGTTTAAACTGCATTGGCTGAACATCACGGGTGTGCCATGTTCGGCCTGTGGGACATTTGGGGCCCGCAGCGTGTTTTTTAATAAGCCCACTGCATATTCTAATGATAAAACGAATAAAGAATTTAAAATGTTATAGATCGTGATGTACTTGTAAAAAAAAAAAAAAAAAAAAAAAAAAAGAATATTACACTACGTACTTAAAATAAGATAAATGAGGATAAGCTAATGGATAGCTAAAATCCATGGATGCTCACTTTGTACCCCCCAAATTCTTAAAAAACTGCTCATGAACATACTTATTTTTCTTACTAAACTTTGAACTTTGAGCGTGTTTAAACAAGAGAGAAATGTGAAAAAATGTTAATGGTGAGGTTTACAGCCTTAAAACGGTATGATAATTGGAATAAAATAAGTTTCCTACTTCGTGTATATCACCTGTCGTGGGTTTTTTTGGGAACATAATCCCAGCAATAAACGAGGGACCACTGTATACAAATATACACGAATAAATACAAACAGACACACACACACACACATATATACATATGTATTTAGACACTATCTTTCTATCTATCTATCTATCTATCTATCTATCTATCTATCTATCTATCTATCTATCTATCTATCTATCTATCTATCTATCTATCCATCTATCCTTGGAATTAATGTAAAATCATAAAATAGAAAGTACAAAGTAGAATCAACGACTGTTCTAATAGTTTCCTGAGATCCTTGAATACAACTATTGAACAAAACGATCAAAACTGACTGAGTATTCCAGGCATCTTCCTATATTCTTCTGATAGGAATAATTCTCAAAACTGCTATCTTACAGGTTTAGTTCTGCACATGAGCAGCACACTCCAGCAGCGTTGATTTGCCAGATCCCGTGGAGGTAACGTGAGCAGGCTATTTTGCTCTGAGATGACACGCCAAAGACGTACAACGGATACAATATTTCACTTTGGCTTTGCAAAGTGCGCAAATGACTTTAGATTTTGCCAACAAGTGAACAAGCAAGAAAAACTGAAAGCAAAGCTATCTATAGTCCATGTTTGTCCATATTTGCGTCAGTGACTCTCCTCTAAGTTTGGCTGCACACGTGAGCAGAGGTTAGAGGCAGCTACAGGAAGTAAATAAAACGGAGTTAACAGAGTTAATTTTTCAATATATATGCGTGTTTTGGGTTAGGGTTGGCCAGCAGTTTTGCAACAGCAGTTTTGCAACAGCTGCATATTGTTCAGCGGAAATGTCGGTGCTGCTGGATTGTCTGAGATGGTACGGCTGGATGGCGTTTGAAACGTAAAGTGAAGAGGATCTAAATGGATCTGGAGAATTGAACCATTCTTTCTGTATGCGTGTATGTTACTCACAAATGGACGCTGGAGTTGCTTGTTTACTACTATTTTGTAGCAGATTTGAGCATGCTGTGATCATGACATCGATGAACAACTGTTGAAACGAGACTTCGAATCGCTCCTCTTTCATCTACGACCGCTTTAAATAACACAATTTTACTTGATTTCTTATTTTCCTTGAATTACTTGAGAGCCAAGGATTTTATTAGGTGTAAAAAGTTGGGTTCAGCATACTTTATTGACCTGCATTACATTGGATTGGTTCGTACACATGAGGTAAAGGGGCACTTCTGAGTGGAATGTTTGAAGATCTAAGATGCTGTTTGTGTGCTCTTCCACTCAGGTGGTGTTCAGCTCATGTTGCTGTCTCAAAAACACAGACCAAAGTGAATGTTTATCTTTTGGTTAAAATAGGTCATTGTATGCGGGTATGAGCTAACTTTGCTGTCAGTTCACACGTACACACCTAAAGACGCCTGCGGGAGATCGCTTCAAGAAAAAAACGGGCGCGTCCGAGTTAAGCCATCGCGCCAAGCTAATTCTCTTTGATTTATTCAGCCAGGATATGCCCCGACTTCTCTGGACAGTTGATAAAAAGACAAATTCCCGCCTGGAGGGGGCGGGGAGGGAGGGGGGAATTGCACGCTCGACCAGGCGGCAGACAGGGCCCCCTGGCGCCATCGTTCAACTGAAATGCACCCGACCCTCCCACCGCATGCGATATCTTTAAAAGGTAATTCATCAGTGGGCCGCTCCCCTGACATTTGGAGCACCCTTGGCTTTGCCCCCCTTTATGCGGCACCACACCACAAAAGCGTTAAGAGAGCGGGATTTATGGAGCGTCTCTGCCTGAGATCGTTCCTCAACCCCTCTCGTCGCCTTCCTTCCCGTGACCGCCCCCCATCCTTCCTTCATATACACATTATTCACACTGATATATCTGAGATAAAGAGCCATCCAAACAGATATGTGCCTTATGCCGCTGTATTAATACAACATCACACAAATGGCCGCATGAATTTGCTGTATTCACAGAGCACAGCGGGGGTAATATATCAAGAGTGTGGCATGCACAAAGTGGGCCCTGGTCACAAATCCATAACGGTAATGGAGCTCAAGCTATTAGGCCAGTCACTAAGGAAGCGTCAGGGCCATTAGTGCTGTAGTTTACATGTGTAGACAGTTCTGTGTTGTTTACATCGGCCCACGTGGACACGCCATGTAGCTGACATCGGAGACGACGGCTTCATTTCAACCTCACGATAAATATTTCTCCTGGGCTGTCAACTTTTACAGAGTCCGCCAGACTGAGTAAAAACAACGTTGACAGTCAAATGGCTGTCATTACATTAAATACGCATGAACAACACACAGGGAATGCAACGAAAAATGACGCATTTCACCAGACATCCTTCACAAAACGTTCTAATTTCATCACATTGGAAGAATCAAATCATTGTTGGCTCATGTAGAGATCTTAAAGCGGACATATGCACTTTCTGTCACAATATAAAACAGCGTTCAGTTGTCTTAATATCTGTGATATTCTTGAACAAAATACCCCAGGAATTATAGCATACATTACACCATCTTTTGGTCTTTTGCTGAACTTAGCTTGTTTTGAGGATCAATGTGCAGATTTTCTGAAGCTGAGCCATAATTGGTCGCTATCTGAGCCCTGAGCAACTGTGATGTCATTTGCAGTCAACAGAAGTGACAAAATGGCCGCCCCTTAAGATGGCTAAAGCCAGGTGGATTTAGCTGCTTAACTCATCAATTCCACAAATAACCTTGTTTCGACTAGTGGGCCTACATAGAACGTATACTTGAAAAAAATTGTTTGGATTGACTTCTCCTCTTGACTCCTCTTTAACTGGTCTGAAAATAATTTACAAAAAATAATATCTATGTTCATCTATCTATGTCAGCGACATAAAGTGAATGCTCTTCCACTTTACAGGCAAACTAAACACAAAACAACCACATAGCTTTCTCTTGATGGAGTCCTTTTTGCAAAACACCTTCAATTGGCAAAGTTAAGCAATGGATTTTCAAAAGAAATGGTGGAGCAATGCATATAAGTAGACAATATAACAATACTCAAAGGCATCTATTTATTCTTTGCAAAGAACATCTGATATTACTTCTGCTTGGTGTGAAAACTCCTCCTTGTGTGTCTCTCTATTTCTGTGTTTGTGTCTGTATCACACTGCCGTCAGGTTGCCAAGACATGCATACCAGAAGGAGCAGCACAATGTCCATTAAAATTAAGCAACATATGTAGTATAAGCTGTTTAATTATTTTCATTCTGTTCAATTACGTCCTTACCGTGTGTTTTTCTGAAGTACCATGTTATACAGTACCATTTTCTAAACACATTACAACTTTGTTTTTCAGAGGCTGTAAAGGCTAAATGGCGTTTCCATTCATTTCAATGGGAGTACATCAGAGACCCTTAATAGGTGAAAATCTGTGATCTAGAGATCATACAAAAAATTAATACAATGGAACCTCGTTTTAATACACTAATTAAAAGATGGGCTCGTACGGTTGTCCGTGTCCAACTAAGTGCTTTTTCATACGATACAAACGTTTTTTGTACCTTTTTGTACTATTTTGTAGCCTAAAAAGTACATTAGTTGTTTACGTTCACTTCAAAAATTGTATGTTTATCCAAACTTACCTTGTTGGTGCTTGTTGGTCTACTCAACTTGAAGGTAAATGAGCTCAGTTGATTAGAAGCACCTGTGGTTCAAGACAAACTGTGGCAGGGTTTTTACTTTCGGGATCTGAATTTTCCATCTATGCGCTTCCTTTTTCACCTTGGTTATGATTAGGATGCCATAGACAAGGGCTTTACAAAAATAATGACAACTGTGTACCAAAAATAACATGGTCGAGAGATAAGGACACTACTGGCGCCAGTTAAAACTATAGCCGTAGATATTGCAAAGGTGGATACGAAATGCTTCCTAAAAACCGCGCCTACGGCAGCTGCTAAGCTAACCTCTTTGCATGATTACATTTGAAGGCAGTCTCTCCCCTGCTAATATGGCCGGCACATTGTCGCGCTTTTTACCCTGTTCTAGTCTACTGTAAAGTCTATTCATCTATGACGAGAGAGCAGCGCAAGTCGGAAACACGTGACCAGTCTGTGTGTTGATGGTGACACAGTGCCATTGCGACTGGCAGCTAATTCTGGAACTAACAGACTTTGAAAGGTACCATATCAAGGGGGCGTTTTGAGTAGACTGGACACTATTTTCTTTCTGTTGAATCCAGGTTCCACTGTGTAGTAAAATCAATGTCATTGCAGTAATCTCAACCCCCCCCTCGTCACTCTAAGTGTTGAGGGATTGCAAAAGTTGTGTATTCTTGTCAAAACTAAAACGGCAGCACTATTAGCGTCTCTTTAATATGTCATGGAGGAACACAGGATTTTAAGATGCTAATCTCATGGGAGAGATGTTTGCTTAATTTGCCACACACCTCCCAATAATTCCTTCATTAAAAAAAAAAAAAAAAAAAAAGAACCGTAAACGACAAACACACCATGTGCCGGTTGTGAGCCTGCCGGTTGAGCGAGGTTTGCCGCTTTAATTAGTGTGCAGGTAAACGATAGTGCCCCCTCAACAGGCACACCCTACAGTGGTGGATGAGTGAAGGCGAAAGACTGTTTTTGCCCACCTCTATTTGCTTTTAAACGCATTTCCTCCATCCGTCTATTTCCATCGTGTTCACCACCCCCCATGTGCGTTTAAATCTGGTTTGATGCTAAGAGGGCTTGAGTTGTATCTCCAGTGGGGCGTGAGCGGCATGACAGGGGAGGAGGCTTCCTCCAGAGCCACAGGAACCCGCGGCGTGCCAAACAAATACACGCTGCCAGCCAGCACACAAACTCCGCTCATTATCACTGTTTCTTTTCAGAAACTACGCTGACGTTGTGTAGCCCCCCAAAAAAACGTACGTTTGCCCCCATAGGAAAATTGCATTCGACTCGTGACAGATGACATCTAAGTTTCCTCCCCCCCAAGATAATCCGGCACTGCTTTGACTCGAACGCATTGATATGCACTGTTGTCTCCAAAGAAAATCGTGATGATTTACTTATAGCTATATAATATATATATAAATATATATATTCCCCCGAGTATTATCTGTCGGCGTATGTTGTTCCGCATATCCGTTGCTTAAAGCGTTATCATACCATGACACTGATGCCATTCGTGAACCCCAGAATGGTGTTTTAAATCATGTGTTAGCATTAAGCTAAATAGAAGTATCTAAAGCAAAGCTATGTGTTTGTTTTAAATATACAACAAAAATCGGCTAAACAGACGACGGCATCTGTCTTGAAAAATTTGTGAATCAAGTCATTCGTATCTCAAGGCACCTCTGCACAAAATTCACTGTTTGAACTGAACTTAAAGCGGAAGTCTACACAAACATATTTTTTTCAAGAATATGTTCTATGCAAGCCCACTAGTTGAAACAGGGCATTCTGATAATTATTGCGTTTGTGGAATAAGTGTTAATCCACTAATTTTTAGCCATCTCTGGAGGCAGCCATTTTGTCTTCTGGTCGTTGTGAGCAGTTGTGATGTCATTTTCAGTCGACAGAAGACAAAATGGCCGCCGCCAGAGATCGCTAAAAACTATTGCATTTTGCTGCTTAATTTATATTTCACAAACGCAAAATTAATCCAAATGCCCTGTTTCAACTAGTGGGCCTGATGGGAACATATTGTTAAAAAAATATGTTTGGGTTGACTTTGGCTTTAAGCACATTCTCCCACGATATTCTAATTCATTGAGATGCACCTGTATTTTTTACTGGGTACTAAGCACAAGTCAATGGATGCACAGCAGCACATATGGAAATAATCCTTAAATAGCTCGTATGTATAAGCTTGCTCTCTCGTAGGCACATTCGCCAGTTGTCTCGGTGCATTCCCGATAACTGTGTCTATTGTCGCGCTGGTATAGTGACAGCATGACATACTGTATTGTGCTTGTGGAAAGGACGCCGCACGCAGCGGATTTAGACTTCAACGTTTAATGAAAGGACTTCTCGCACCCAATCGGGGCCTCTCTTTATTCCCTGCTGAGAGCTGTGACTGCTTATTGTCATATAACACACTCATGTAGTCGTGCACTATCAGGTCTGTACACACACACACACACGCACACACACCCACACACACATACACACCCACACTGTAAATCCTTTCAAACAAAAAACTGACATTCACACAATTTTACTGAATGTACTTTGCAATTAAAGTTGACCATTTCAATAATTTTGGAAATGATAGCCAGCAGCTATCACGCACGCGGAAGAAACATTGTTGCTTGTCTTAAGCCCTGTTGTTAGAGTAGTGATTAATTGGTGACCACTCTAGGGTGCATTCCACTTCTGTTGCCAAAAGCCAGATAGGATAGGCTCCTGATCACACTCACAGGTAATGAGGTCATGGTGGTTTGTATTTAAAAGTGAAATATAACTGAACTAAATTAAAAAAAAATGTACTGTCCAAGTAACAGGTTTGAACAGGCTGTACGCATAACTGTAACCTTTAATACATTTGATTGTATTTCAAGTTTTAAATGATTTAAACTGATTTTTATAGCGAAGAACATCAAAACTATTCAATTAGACACTAATATATTATCAGTGGCGATGCCTTTTCTTATAGAACCACTTTCAATATTTTGGGTCTAATCAGTGTTTGGCAGGGAAAAAAGGAAAGAAAGCTCAAGCACCCAGTAGGGTTTTGGCTGTAATCGCAGTAAAAATATGATATTAGGAGAGCACTTGTCTGCAGTCGTTTCCTGGCCGCGTTTGTAACAATCACACGGGGCAAATAAAAGCCATTTCTTGCATCCGCACTTATCTATCGTCGCTGCGTCCACTCGGTCGTAAGCAAACAAGACGAGAAGGAAACTGAATGTTTGACCCGAGCTAATTAGAAAGTTTGCAGGCTCGGCAGCGGGAATGAGCGGCGGGATAATGAATCATAAAATGGTTCATTACTGCGCTCAGGGAACACTCTCCATCTCAATAAATGGACACAGGGCCTGGCAGACAAATCAAACCAGGACGCGTACGCCGCCTCATTTAGCTTCTGGAAGGATCACAATGAAAGAAAAAGGAGGGGGGAAAAATTCCCTTGCTCTAAATGGTTTCTATTATTGAAGTGTCTCATCGGTTACACTCTCTCTCACTTCAATTCCTTCTATCTTTTCCTCAATCACTACCTCCCTCCCTCCTTCGCTCTCTGAGGCCATCGCCACACTCACCCATTTGCCTGCGACCGATAATTCATATTGTGTGCAGGAAAGCAGTCCAATTACACACCGCATTAGCAATATGTGGAACCCAACAGACGCATATTCACCTCTTAGTCTAGCATCTTGACTTTTTCATTTTTTTTATTTTTATTTTACAGTTCAATGGAACCCGAAGAGCTGTGGCTAACTTTTTAAACAATGATGGAATGAGCGAGGTGAATTTTATTATTTGTTTCAGAGTGTTCCAGTTGTTTTTGCCAAAAAATTACAGACGATTGACCAAAATTATTGCGGACTTTGGGAAACAAGAGGTTAACAGAACTGCTGGAGTCGAGAGTGCGGGTGGTGGTATGCATGGTGAGCAGAACGGAAAGTTAGGGTAGGGTATTGCCAATGAGAGTTTTATAGATATATATCTCTTGTCCTCATTGAGGTTGTAGGTGGAGCCTATCCCAGCTGACTTTGGGCGAGAAAAGCGGGGTCCACCCGGGGCCAGCTGCCAACCAATTGCAGGGCACATGTAGATGACAACCATTCAAACTCAGACAAAGGTGTGCTAGTACCATGCAAATTTGGCTTAGAAAGCCCATCACATCAGGTAGCCATTTTTTTTTATTAATGCGAGATCTTTACGAGATAAAAAAAATCCCCAAATCATTTTTAAGATGTAGAATTATATTTAGCAGGTAACACATTTAAACGTCTTGTTGTTTTGTTGAAATATGGGACTTTTTGGAAAGGCTGTTTTTTCCCATGACTATTCCAGTACTGAAATCATCAAAACTCGAGCACACCTCTTCATAATTGACTTGGCCCATACCCTATTCTCCAATTAACAATCGCAGCACAGCAGAAGGCCCCAACGGGAACAAAGCAAACTACATTCACCGTAAACATTTTTTGCTTCCTCGGAGCAGAAGCTAAACACCAATCCCATGTGCTGCAGCGCTCCAATCCTGAAGTCACCAGCAGGCTCAATCAAAAGGCCTTTATTCTCTGACTCATATCTTCAGTCGGCGGAAGCGGAGCTGCCACAAAATGGCTCCGGGAACAATGTGTAGGTCTGATTGCTCTATTGTGAGTTAGCCGCGGCCTCTGACATCCCCCCCCCCAATCACCGCCTGCACGGCGACTGTCTCATTCTGACAAGATGTGTCTGGAGACACAGCTGGGGGGTATTGTTACAGACAGGTGCCGTACGTTCCTGTTCCACAAAGATGGCAACGACTCGGACAAAAGCAAAACGACAGGACGAAAATGACTGTCAGTCTGCATGTTCTGTCTTTTTTTTTTTTTTTCTGATAAAGAAAAAAAAAGGTTGGAAGTTGATAACAGACAGGTGGAAGTGTTGCCTTTTGTCCATTTGGCAGCTGCATTAAAAGGCAGGGGCATCAATGTGACAGGCGGGAGCCCATGTCTATGCAGAGCAGGTGTGAGTGAGAGTATGTCACGTACAATCATGTTAGTACGCAGAAAGGGCAGTAGGCTACAGCTAAGATAACATACTCCATCATCTGAGGAGCGAAGAGCCATTTTGAAATAGCGGACATTCATTGTATGCGGCTGGTGCTTAGGACAGCATTAATTCAACAACGTAAGCATTTCTTTCAGCGATTAAACGAGCCTTGCCATATTGATTAGAATACATGTAGAATCTAAATGTGTCCTTGCCTGCACAGAATATTCAAGATCGTAGGATCCATATTTTGTGATTATATTAGATAGTAGCTTGTAGGTGGTAGCAAGCAGCATGTAACTGGTGGGTTTTGCTAGTGAAGTGCTACCTCGTCTTAAAGGTTTTTCAGACTTTGTTTGCCTTGGGATGCAAGCAAGTATCAGTTACGAGCGCATAGCTGTGCGTTACATAAGTCTATTTAGCTTAATGCTAATATTATCAAATACTGTCACCACTTCCTTCTGTCACGATAAAGCCATAGCTACATGGTAGCTAGTAGGTTGCAATGAATTACAACGATAGTAGCAGACACACACTTGACAACTTGACAAGTTGTATGTTTTCGGCGTAATTGCAAACACCTATTCAAACATATACGCCATACATCGCAAATCTGTACGGCCAATGTCAATTTTTTCATGTTTACTTTTTTTTTTTAATGCCACCGTATTCTTTTTTTTTAAATGGAGTTGTCCTTCATTGCGACCGACATTTGCAAACTGTCGCCTGCTCACTCTCACGAGATTCTCATTCTCGTATTCTCACCTGACCTTCATTCCGTCTGCTAAAGCTGATTTCCGATCACGTGACAGCATCCACTCGAACATAATGTGTAATGTGGAAGATTATATACAGATATGTACAGGCAGATTACAACTTTTGTAAGGTTCAGTACACCCCGGGGTTGACGGGTATGCAGACACATACAGTAGTGTGCTTGTAACTAGTAGCTTGTAGGTAGTACTTTGTAGGCAGTAGCTCAGAATGATGATTTGTTGTTGTGATTGTTCTTTTCTAATAGGTAATTGAGATGAGCACTTACACTAACCGTGTACATTTGGCCTCATAAAAAAACGGTATGGCAGAAGTCATGCAGAGCGTTTATCATTTTTAACCCCGCGGGTTAATTCACAGGCATAGAAGTCAACATTATGATTAGCATCTCTCCTCGTCATGACACAGCAGAGCAATTTAATGTTAATGAACGGAGTTAAAAGTCAGGCCGTCTCCATTAAGTCGTCGAGCAGAGCACTATTAACGAGTGCTTGGATGCTTACAGCCTTTGTAGATGTCGGTCGGAATCTGCACGGCGCTGGATGAGTAGTTGACCTTGTTTTTGAAATTGGGATCGTCCACAAACTCCAGCTCCAGAGAGGACGAGCTCTCCAGTGGATTTTCCTCTTCTCCGTCCTCCGTCTGCACACACACACACACACACACACACGTACACACACACACAAAACACAAAATCAGCATACAAATAAAACCAAGTAGACAGACGAATAGGGGAATATGTGCAAATACAGTGACACATTTTGTCATGGCCCATGAGGCTTTGCGGTGCCCATCTGTGCCTCTGGTTCTGCAAACACTGGCTTTTGTTTAGTCTATGCCGCCACATAACAAGTAATGTGATAAGATTAGTAAACCTTCTGCTTGTCGCCTGAATTCTGAATAACGTTGAATCCATTGAACACTGCTGTAGGCCAGTTCCTGCTAAGAGAGCACCAAAATAAGTGATCATACTACTTTTTGGCACCCCTGGAAGGGTCACCAAAGTACAATCTAACACAATACAATTTTATTTATATAGCGCATTTCATAACAGCTAGCGCTGTCACAAAGCACTTTACAAACAATCCAATAAATGAAAAACAATAAAACGCTGTAATACACGTATTAATAAATATAGATAATAAACATATAAATAAATAAAGCCAATAAATTAACATAAACACTATAACAGATCTGATCAAAAGCCAGAGAAAAGAAATGTATCTTCAACCAGGCTTTAAAATGGACAGAGAGGGAGAGTGCTTGCCCAACAACCAATGGGAGGTCATTCCTGAGGGAAGGACCAGCAACAGAGAAGGCTCGATCCCCTCTGAGGCTCCGCTTGAAATCGTTGTGTTTATTTCAGGGTGTCAACAAGCTTGAAACCTCATCAACTTTCACAAAGTTGAAGAAAATATTCTTTATATAGTTTAGGGATCCCCAAAACATTCTCTCAAAAACTCACTCAGTAGCAACCATTGGACAAGAAGAATACCAGCCCCTGATTCCAATTTTCAATTGACCGACATGAAATTGGTTGGATGATTCTATCATAACAGGACACATGAAAAAGTCTTAGGAATCCATGTGCGATCATTATTTTGAGGATTCGCCATGAATAAGAAGGTGCAAGGGCCAATTTATTGCTGTTTGTTTGTTTTGTCTTCTTTGATGGGTTGCCATGTTGCGCTGCTACGATGTCACGCTATTCATATCCCGCCCACACACCCCAAAGGGAGAAACACAAGACTGATTACAGTTAATGGATCCAACTGAACTGTACAGCCTGATGGAAACATTGGTGTATGTGGTACGTTATCATCTTCTAAATCGGTGGTTCCAACAAAAACCTTTAAAAGGCTCTCAGATCCCTAACACGTAGTGCAATGGAACTTCCAACGTCTACTGCCTCAACAGTGGTGAAATTTGCAGGACAGCTAAACTGTTCAGGAAAAATATGCTACACACAAAAAAAAAGCTGGGGATTTTCAGCATTTTTGTGTTGAAGTTGAAGTAAACTTGAATGTAATATTCTTAGAAAATGTAAGTGGAGGCTGAATGAAATTAGTATTATTTTTAACCACAGCTATACTGAAAACCTGGTTACCCATTGGTTACCCATTTCTCGGTACAGTCATTTTAACTCATCAATAAGTAGTTCTTACCCATTGTTGGATCAAAATCTTGACCCAATATGCTGGGTCAAATCCTCAATCCAATGCAGTGAGCATTGGGTCAGTCCCTTTTGGACCCAGTGCTGGGTTAGCTATTTCTCCAAATTTGAAGAAATCCCAAATTCTAAGTATGTATGGAAAATATGACAATGGCAAAATTACACGAAATTTTAACCCAATAAATACACCCACCCAGACATTCTTCTAGTCTTTGTACTCATTGCAGTCATGGATGAGCTGGAGCCTTTCTTTCCCATCTGACTTTTGGCAGCAAGCGCAGACTGGTTGCCAGCCAGTCACAGGGCACATACAGTATAAATAAACATTCACGTGCCTGGATTTCAGATTTAAACGCTGAACTTTAAAACTGTCACATGCTAACCACTAGACAACCATTTTGCCCCACATAAAATACTGTTATATTCAATTTGAGAACTACCAAAGCCAGTATTTCACTGACATCTTTTCGTACAGCCGCCGTTGACTGGTCCAAATAAAAACACAAATTCAGTATTTAATTCACTTTCTTGTTAAACAACAAATGTCAGCAGGTCTGTACAGCAGTTGATTCTTAAGTGATTTGATCTTGCCTGCTCCCAGCTCTTATCATGCGGCCTGTTAGAAGTACGCTGAGAGAACAGAAAGTAACCCAGCAGGAGAAGTTTACAGATCAAACTCCGTAAAACAAAGACGTGGGAGGTCGGTTCACAATCGAGTCTGTTGTTAACTAAACAACAATGAAAGAATTGTGTGTTTGTGCTTTCGCTTCGAGCACTTTGATACACTCCCAAACGCAAGTTGCCCTCAGCTTCTATTCACTCATTATTAGTCATCCTCCATTAGCTTTCATTTGTTTAGACCAAATGCATATCTAAGAAGAAACAAATCGGATTATTCCTCCTGCTTTCTGACAGGGGGAAAACACAAGTTATGCTGGGTGCATGAATTGTTGCTGTTTATATTGTAATAAAGCAGCGTGGGTTAATTGGATCTGACATGATGAAACCTGTTGTTTTTTTGTGGGCTTCATTAAATAAAAAGAAGAGCGTGTCCATTGCAGGGCGGTGATTGATGGGTCCGCTTTAATTGTCTATTAAAATGCAATTACAAGCTGTTGTTGGGATGAGCCAGAGGGACGTTCCCAAATAAAGTCACCCAAAGAAATGTCTCAAAGTGGCCATGAAAGACCAACAAATACAAGCCAGAGCAACTTCTCTTTGACGGTCACACTAGAAAAAAAACCCCAAAAAACAGTACCACACTGGCCTGTGAAGATTGTTGTATGCTCTGTTTGTATGTTTCTGCTCTCTGTGTATTAATTCCCTGTCAAAAACGAATTTACTTGTGTTTTCACAGTCCAGCCATTCAATGCCAGGAACTTATTTATACTTTTTCCAAATATTTTCAAATGTTAGGGTAATAGAGGGTCTGAAAATGTCTGGCAGTGAATGAGTTAAAGTAGCAGTTGTTTGAAGGTTTCTATTACCGTCACATCTATGCTGATTTCTCTTAGCTTGTCTGTAGCGTTTCGCATTATACAGTATTGTTAGAATTATGCTGGTAGACTTTTGTTCGAACAAACTGCTCTGGTTTTGGGCGTTTAATTGTCTTTCTTTAACGTGTCAGTCTTAGAGTGAACTTCAATTGAGTCACAAACAACTTGAAGCAAGCACGTGTTGTCTCTTATTTGGAGAACTGTGCTTGAGAGAGAATAAGAACAGGTGCTAAGAAATATTTTACAGAGTGTGTTTGAGGTTATTTGAGATTATTATTATGTGTGTTTCAATTCAATAGGTTTGTGTTTAACGCATGTGGGGAGGGTAAACTTTTTTTTAGTCATTTTATATTTTCACCAATTGGATGTGGGTTTGTAATTTTCTTTCCTGCGATAAACGGAGCTTCACTGTAATCGATAAAACCAAAAAGTGAAAAGTTCATTTCTGTCCATCATCAATAAAATATAATCTCAGTGGGAGAGTCATGGGAATAGGTTAATGACAACAGCACCAAGATGTTTGTTGATTACGCAGCTTGACATGAATTCAGTCAACGTCAGGCAAGAAGTTTTTTTTCATCATTTTCATTCTTTTTTCAGAAGAGCCCCAATCATAATTAACTAAGGCAGCTTCTAATTAGCAAGTGAAGAAATGCAGGCAGCAAAGACTGATTGGTTCATTTTCTTCAACCACCCACCACCTGTTTTGCGAATCATTACCCAATTTGTTAATTTTTATCACTTTGCTCTCAAGGATTCATTAATGGCTGAAGAGGCCAAAGATGACATTTGGAAGATTCTTCGCTTCCTGACTTCGGGTAACTGGGGTTACGCTTAGACCCTGAATACAGTATGTGTGTGTGAATAAAGTGTGGTATACACCTAGCGATGAATTTGAGCATTTTCCTTCTGTTCAAAGTCTGATAATTGTGAGCCTTTAAAAAGAATACTCTGAGGTATTATCCTGTTGTGCGCGGTGTTGTAAGAGTGATTTTTACTTTTTAACAAAGCTACTGCAAAGGGACTTTTTACTCTCAAAAGCAATGCACAGCTAAACCTACGATGGAAAGTACGATGGTTTTCCCCAATATGTTAAATTATAACTTGCTTGAGTCACATTCTTTTAATCAGGCTTATCAAAAGGAAATGAAATTAATTATCGAAACCTGTCATAAACTGGATCAGTGATCTAAACAGGAGAAATGTTCAAAAACATCTCCAGAGGAACTAAAAGTTAAATGTTTATTCAACATAAATCCAATGTGCATTATAATTTGGTACACAGTGTACAAACGGTTTAAGAAGAATTGGCACTATGAATGTACATTGTTGTCTGACTTTATACAGTATGTAAGACATTATAAGGGTGCATCTCAATACAAAACAATAACCGTGAAACATCATTCGTTCCAGTAGTTCAACGCAAAAAGTCAAACTCATAAAATAGATTCATTACACAGAGAAATGTTTCATGATTTTCATCACTCTGATCATTACATCAAACAAATGCCCCCAAAGTACCTCACAAAATTAGAATACCGCACAAGAAACAATCAATAAAAAACGTTTTTTTCATTGCTTAATGGCTATCTAGAATATACATTATGTTTTTTTAAATCAATTATTTGAATAAATGAAGCTTTCCAAGAAAGTACTGAGATGCACCTGTACATATGAACATCACATGCTTCTTCATCACACAGGTTGTTAGAATGCATCACATAATCAGAAGTCAAGTGACAAAAAGAGCAATAGGAAGGGTCAAGAGCACAGGACAGGCTGCAGAGAGACACTTACCTGACAGTCATTCTTCCTACAATTTCATCCCACTGGTGGAGCCTTAATTGGTGGGGCTGGTGGAGTCACCGGGTGGGCTACTACAATTTTCACAACCTCTGCCTGAATTCATCCCCACTAGCTTTGGGTGAAGGCGGGGTCAGTGAAGTAAGGGTCACGGGTGTCTTGCCTGAGTGTGTGCCACATTAATGATGACTGATGCTCTCCAATTAGACGTGCTGACAGGCCCTAAAGTGTCGTGTCATTAATCAAAGGAGTGGCGGGTGCAAAGAGAATTTCTCAGCATGATTTATTACTCCTTCACCTCCCCCTTTATCCCCCGTCTAACCATTTTTGGGCTCCTTCAAACTTGTGCCTGGGACGTTCAGGTAAGCAAAAAAAAAAAACAACAACCCACAAGTGACACTACAGTTGTGTCAGCAATCCCCAAAAGAGCCACATGGTGGTTACCCTGCATGGAAAGGTAACATTTGCGGAAACACAGCTATAAATGACCAAAATAAAACAACTCCAAAGTCCACAGTCTCCACTTTGCTGCAGTGGCTTGTTTTATTGCTGCCCTCAGTCTCCTCATGAATAAAAAGATTTGTCATTGCCGTATTGTAACAACTGAGGATTGCAGGGCCAGAAATGGCATAATTAAACCAGCTCCAAAGTGTCCAATTTGCTACAGCAGCACATTTCAGTCTCCTTGGATAAAAAGTAGATTTGTCATTGTCACGTTGAAATTGCTGCAACTCCACAGTCTCCACTTTGCTGCGGTGGAAATGGATAGAGCAAAAACTAATTCAACTTTTCACTACCCTGTAACACTTTTCATTGAAATTTCAATGGTCTAAATTAAGACACTCCTGATTGTTTGTAGGTGTCTGGATGAGCGCAGTGTTAAGGTCAGCTGCCACCCACTCGGAACCCTTTGGAATTAGGCCTGGGGGGGCGCAGCCCGCGTTACATGCACATCGTTCTGCCGGGGCGGCTCACCACAAAGCAGCGTCGCCGCACTAACATACAGAGACAGCCCTCACTGACACGAATGTTGGGCTGCAAGACGCAGGGAGGCCGGGGGAAGGGGGTGGGGTTCGGTTGGTCGGTAGGTTTTGGCAGGCAGGTAGGCAGACGTTGGGTAAGAGGGGTGTTGAAGGGGTGGGGGGGGGGGGGGGGGTAAAGCAGTCCGTTCTGTACTCACATAGTCTGAATCCGCTTTGGAATCGTAGTATGAAATGGCATTCTCCTGTGCAAAAAAGAAAGAGTGAAAAGACAGGCTGATGAGAGGAGATATAGCAGCGCCTATATCCGCCCCGACTCCTGGAAGTGGGGAAGCAAGGAGAGAAAGACTCATGGTTATATTCTGTCATACATGCGAGAATATAATCAGCATCACAGAACACAGGAGGAGTAGTGTGATGTGTGATGACAGAGGACCCCCCCAAAAAGGATGTAATATGTTTGGCAATACAATGTAATACATGTTGAAACAGTGATGGGGACACTGTACAAACATGTCATGTAACACAGTGATGTGACATTTTATGGAAAATGAAGCATGGCAGTTTTTGATATGATGTATTATGGAAAATTCATATCAAGTGTGAAATCAAACAACCAAGTCAATCTTTTGTTAGCTGCCTTTATGCAAAAATGTGTCTACAAGCGAGGTGTTCAGCATTTCCAGCCCACTGTTACATAATACTGGGGCTCATTTACATACAGTAATAAGATTTTCAGCCCATGACAGTGAGGCTAGGTGAAAATTCACAGCTACTTTCAAGTGACTGCTAGCATCTGTCTGCCAGACTACACTGTCTGAAACACTGGCATGCAGAAACCACCCCAAACTCCCACGGGTGCGATGCATGCTGTCAGGTCAAAGATGCGTTGAAATGTTTTGGATGCACAGATTAGTGTGAGTGAAAAGCATTCACAACTGATAAGCAGCACAAGATTAATGCCTGATGAAGTTGTTGGGATGTAGCTGTGGTGGTATTTGTGTGTGTGTGTGTGTCGTGTATGAAGTGCAGCTCGTGTGAGTGAAAATCATTTTATCTTAATGGCTGCTCGCGCTTTTCCACACCCAGGGTTCTAGCCTCGGGGGATTTTGACGCAGGCACATATTTTACTCATACAACATAATGTCTGCTTTAATTTTTCTATTGGCATTAAGTAAACATTGCTTAGTGCAACTTTGCTCGAAATATGATTTCCAGTCAAGCATTCACGCACTAATGCTAATATGAAAGAAAAAGGCAAACATGTTTTAATGTGAAAAGGATCATGTGAGGTGAGATCATGAGTAGAAAAGCTTGTCATGGTAAGGCTGGAGGCTGACGTCACTTCATCCAATAAGAACTTCTGGATTGGTATAATATGCTGTGCAAGGGGCCTTTCGTTTATGATGAAGTTCTGTACAACAGCAGCCATGTAGCCTGAATTTTTACTTTGCTGTAGTCCATCCCTAACCTGATGCGGTAGTAAAGTCATAATTATTGTAAATATTTGTATGAAAATGCTTCCATGACAAATATAAAACAATCAAACAAAATACAGTAAGTATGACGTAAGTAAATACGTGGCTGCACGAAGTAGCTCATCGCGGACTGTTCGTAACCTCAAAACATCATATGTCTGGAATATCTTAAAACCTGGCCCCCCTGTATTGTAGTAGCCGCACATCTCTGTTCTTCAGCATGCAAATTTGTACTAGAATCTCTAGAAAAAGCCATTTGTGGTTGCTGAATACATTAAGTAATCAGCACCCGAAACACCGCCGAGCTTCTTGAAGGTCGCTTGCCGGCATGGTGTCCACTTTACGGTGGTGGGGGAGCTGTTAGTTGACGACTTCAAGGGCACCGCAGTGACCGAGAGGTGGAGGCGGTCCGGTGGTCACAGTCTGATGAGGGTAGAAGTTCTCCTGCCGACTTCATCTGAAATCTGGAGTAGCCTCTCAACTCTAACAGCCATTGGCCATTGGCTCACCTCCAGTGCTAATCTGAGAGTCAGCCATCAAACAGGTCTCTAACAAGCTCAACAAAGGAGTACGGTGTGATAGGAACTCCCGACGACACTAAACATGGGGCGGAGTGGCCTGTGGATGACAGTGGTGGAAAAGGATGGCAGACCACGCGTCTCTACAGACGCTGCAAATCTTCCAAGCTCTGTCGGAGAGATCAAGAAGGAGGTTGCACGGAGGGAAAGGGGACGCCAGCTCTGGGATCAGAACGGATCACTCAGGGAGTACATTGGGTTCAGTCGCCGGGTCAGAATGGCGGCTGAGGTCGGTGAGACGTGATGGCGATGAATTCGGAGGAGGGGAGATTGAGATGCGTGGCGAGTGCGGTCGGGGGTGGCGGGGCTGGCGACAGCCAGGCACTAAAAATAGCTTCTGCAGCGGAAGATGAGAGACAGGCTGGAAGAGAGAAACACTATGGCAGCGCTGTTGTGTCTGCCAACAGGATTGATTCCCAGCCCAGTCCTGCTTAGACTGGGGGCTCACTTCGAAAGAGTCCAATCTCACTACTGGTGTGGCATTCACTGAATCTCAGTATTCACAGCCACTTCCTGTAAGTTAGGTTTGAAATGATGCATTACAAACAAAAAGGTGGTACCTTGATTTGTCATTGGAATGTCATTTGACAAAATAATTTCACACACACAAAAAAAATGCAAGCTACAACAACACAACTGGCAGAAAACACAACTGTATTTAGCTGTACAATTTTGTTTTGTTTAGTATAGTTTTGAAAAAGAATATTTATTGTTCTATTCTATTTGGCAGAGGTGGGCATTTTACTAAATTTTGCTGGTCCGTCATTCGTCATCTGTCAGCAGCCAGGGTACCATCCGTCATTCGTCGGTTTTTCGTACCGAACTGAATTGTAATTGTCTGTCCGTCAGTTGGTCTGTCAGTTAGTCCGTCAGACGTTCGTTGGTCCGCCAGTCGGTTCCCCAAAACCGTCAGAAAAATGGACGTCCGCCAGTGACGGACAGACGGTCCATCAGTAACGAACAGATGGGCCGTTACCGACGGACGCGGTCCGCCAGTCGGCTCCCCCAAAACCATCAGAAAAACGGATGTCTGCCAGTGATGGACTGATGGTCCGTCAGTGCCGGACGCGGTTAGTGATTACACTGACGGGTGAAAACACCCTCCCGCCATTTGTCAATCCGTCATTTTTCATTAGTCAGCAAAACGGGCGCCCATTAGTGACGGAGTGACGGACCATTCCGTCACTCTGGTGGAATGCCCACCTCTGCTATTTGGTATTCATGAAAACACAATGCCCTTTGTGTCTGCACCATACAACGACCATAGTGGCGTTCTATTTTACTTTCACACTTACAACTAACGGTGGCAGGAATTGATGAAACGGTTGTTTGAGTGAGTGGGGTTGGCATTCACGTTCCAGTGATCACAATTGTACCATCTCTGCCTCTCTTTGAGCCAGGAAAACCCCTGATTGTAGTTCATCGTACGTAACGTCAGATTTTGCTTTGAGAGGCAAGAGTGCATTTTGCTGTGATTAATTGTCACTACCAAAATTTGGCACGAAAGTAATTGTCCAGACTGAAACCAGATAGAACATGCATTTTTACCTGCTAAACAGGAGACTGACGGGGAGTGGTCTCAAAAAGGGTTAGGGTTCCTTACAAGAGTGACTTAAATTTGATGTTTTAAGCTGCACAATTTTGAATGGAAATGTTCAACCTGAAATCGAACTTATTGCTCTTAACGTTGAATAAGTTCGGCCACCTCACATTCGAACAGACTATGTATGGTATGGTATATAAATGTGGCATTTGTTGTGGTAGTTTGTAGAAAGTCTTTGATGACACCATGTTAAAAAGCCACTTTC
This sequence comes from Filicampus tigris, assembly GCF_054856515.1. Classification (NCBI taxonomy): domain Eukaryota; kingdom Metazoa; phylum Chordata; class Actinopteri; order Syngnathiformes; family Syngnathidae; genus Filicampus; species Filicampus tigris. Next base: position 8,159,497 of record NC_141225.1, on the reverse strand, counting down.
CAGCCATGCGGTGTGTGAGTCAGCATGTTTGTTAGTTGTGTCTGCTGATTACTAAAGAACAGAAAAAAGCCAGAAACAAACGACTTTTTCTGATGAAAGAAGCGAGTTTTGTAGGTTCCATGCTTATTGTCACAGAACACAATATTCTGTTGGTCTTGAAAGATCAGTCAAAAAGCTCTAAAATGGCTGGCAATATGGGGAATTCTGCTTTGAAAATGGCTGGCAATGAATGAGTTAATTAAATAGCACATGGTACTGTTGATTCCAGCATTATTTATGAAACACCACTGGGTGACGGTATGGCTCTGCAAACTGGTTAGGCATCTTCAAAGGGTAAGCACAAAGGAGTTTTACTTTACTTTAGTTCTTATAACTTCTCTTCATACTTATTTGACAGCTAAAAAATATTAAGTGCATAGTCTCTACAGGCTCAGGGTTTGGGTTAAACACTCTTTTTTTTTTATAGAAAGCACAGTCTACACGCTCACACACATACACAAACACCTACACACATACACACACACACAAATAAAATCCACACAAAGCCTGACAAATTCCCAGTGGCACACAAAACGCTATCAATAAATTAAATCCATCATACCAAGTGGACTCGCAAACTCCAAATAGCAGACAAACACTGAGGACCCAGGTGATGAACCCGGCCCCCCTTCCCTTACATCACGTTTTCTTTATGATACAACGTTATCTCTTTCCTCTGTTTGCTCCATCTGTCCTCCTCCCTGTGCCTTATCTCCATCTTTCTGAATGCCCCCCTCCACTCTCACCATCCCCAACAACAGTCTACCCTCACCAATTTTAGATTTGAGCAAAAGCGGCAGCAGCAGCAGCAGCACACAGGTAAGATGCCTACTGTTGCCATAGAAACCAACCCTCTCCTCTTGATCAGAATGTGACTGTCTCCTTGCCAGGGTTATGGTGTTTGCTGTTTTTTTGGAGGGGGGTGTTTATCTGAGCAGTTGTCAATAGCGGTTTAGTTGTTTTTGCAAGATGTGTCATTAAAACTCATAACACACATACCTTTAAAAATAGGAACATGATGCTTGGCATAATTTGGGGAATGAATGTGTATCTGTATGTGTGTGTGTGTGTGGGGGGGGGGGTGCGTGTGTGTGTGTGTGTGTGTGTGTGTGTGTGTGTGTGTGAGTCAGGCCCTCCCCTGACCAAATTGAGGCCCCAAGCATAATTTTTGCTGTGTGGTCGCTGTTGTAGTTTTTTAATAGTTTCAAACAATAACAACATACCTAGTTGTGTGTGCAGGTGTACAAATCGGATTAACCAAAAAAAACACGTGAGGAGCCTGTGGTTTAACTTCTATGTCTTGAAATGTTGAGTAAGTGGTCAGGAATTGTGGAATAATGGCAAGGTGTTTGCTACTAGTATAAACTGGTGGCTAGCTCAATCAGCTATCATGAGCTTCATGATACTGCGAGTGAAAGTTGATCGAAGTTCGTAGACGGAAAAGCAAACGGAAGCCCATTTAAAATGATAGGTGGACTGGCCCACAGGCGAAACAGACGGCGGAAGGGTACCCTGGCTTCAGGTGGAAGGCGATAAACGGTCGGGGATATTTTAGTAAAATGCCCAGCTCCAGCTTTGAGGATGTAGTTCTCCTCTCTGTTGATGATAATTCAAGCAGGGCTGCAGTTTTCTCTCTCGTGTAAACACTAGGTTTCTCCACTAAATAAAGATGAACATCGGGCCACTTACATCTTCCCACTCTGTAATCCTCTTAGGATCTGAAAGTTGCTTTCTTATCTCGCGGTTCGTTTTTTAAAGAGATTTTCGCGATAATTTAGTCGACTTGTGTGTACATATTATTAACCTACCAAGCCGTCCTTTCTGCACTAGCAGTGAGCGCGCATCCTGATTACGTCATCATTGTTTACAAACTGGAAATGGGGCTTTAGCTGGCAGTGGACACGGGGACTTGTTTTAAACAAAATACAATTCAATAAAAGAGTAAACCTAAAATGGAATACAATAAAAGATCCAGTTGTGACTGTCATGCTCACCTGCTGCACGCCCAACGAATGTTCACCGCAGAATCAATCCGAGTTGACATCATTTTCACATCATTGCAAATATACGTTTTCTAAAGTGACTGTAAAGTAACACTATAGTCACTCAATCGTTAAGATTGTCATATAAATGAAGTTGTCCAAAAACTGTGAAAGAAATAACGAGCCAGGGAGCGGTGCATAGGCGCTCGCTTGCTGCGGACAGCGTCTCTTTATTGGCTGCGGGTGCGCTAACGGTCCGCTGCTGGGCCCTTACTGCAATGGCATGCCCGACCCGTTACGAGCGCATCTAAAACACGCTGGAAGCACGGACGTGCATTACACTGGCCTGCACTTTATTTTTGTTGACTTATTGTACACAGTTTCTCACAAGAATTCAAATCACTTATACACACAGGATCTCTGCTAGCGGTGTGCTGACAACAGACGGGTCTCAATCTATGCTAAGCTAAATTTGGCATGCTTGCAGTTTAACACATGAGTTTCCATTTCCAACTGTTACACGTCTTAATATGATATCTTGTCTACAAACACCATGCAGTACTTTCAATCCAGCGATACTTTGTAAAAGGTGATGGCAGACACATTAACTTGCAGCTGAGCAATGCGGTGGATTGCTGCCTTTCCCACAGATAACCATGGTTCAAATCCCAGTCGCAACACTAACATCCTATAGGCACTGTATTAGACCCTAATTCCAAGCCACTGCCTGTATTAAAATGAATGGGATACATCTGGAAGGACATCCCGTGTCATAACTATGCCAAACACTAACAAGTCGTGCCAAGATGGAAAAATTCACGGATTGCAGTGTCAGCTTTCCACAAAAGAGGGTGCTAAAAAACTGTTAAAAAGGTCATGATTCGTTTGGAAAGCGTACAATGGATTGTGGCCTGCGTCGACTATATTTTCAAGTTGACCTGGTTGACTTTTTTTCCCGGAACTAGTGCATCCGGAAATTCACACTGACACCGCGACACCGCTCTCAGAGTATGTGTGTCGCCTCCCATTAATTTCCAAACGCTGCATGTTGTAAACTAATCAGCAGGTAATGCTTTAACTGTTTTCATCTGGACTGCCTGATGCACTGGGCTCCGGCACTCCTTTTTTGGGGTACTCTGAATAACCGAACGGCACATTCCAAATGGGTGAAGTGAAACAACGCTCGCTCGAAGTATATTTCTAAACGCACCCCTAATGCGCCGCAGGTTTGACAAAGTTTTATTCCAACAACATCCCGACATTCAAGTGAAGCCCCATATTTCTCTTGCTTTGCTTTTTTTCAGCCCCTTATGCTTGCTTCCGACTCGTGGTATCGTTTGGGCCGTCTTTCTTGTTGGTCAGATATCGTGGCTCGTCATTGTCGCACTCATTGTGCTTCCCATAAAGAAAATAGTTCTTATTTGGGCAACTATGGGCGCTTATGCACAATGGATGTGTATATACGCACACATTGCGCATATCCACATCCACCGTGTGTGCATTTGCGCAAATGCCTTACCTCGTGCAAAATGGAGGATGAGGCCCTGCATATAGAGTGTGTTCTTGCAGACTGGATATAACCGATCTAATCAATTTACCCCGCACCATCCACCAACTCGGCAATCGAACCCACGCCACCAGGACATCGCCGGCCAGAAGCGGAGAGCGCCCACCGTCGATCTGAACACCCGGGCCGCGCACGCGGGCAGATCGTGACGGAGCGTGTTTGCTACACCGAACGATTTCTCAACACGCCGACATGGAAAGGTTTGACATTTGAGTGTGACAAGCGCTCAATCACGGGTGGAGACAGATTACAGTCATATTCATATCTCCTCCGGACACCTGCTAATGATTTTATAATTAGAGAACACACTCCTCGGCGCCTCGGCACCGCTCTGGGGCGGGCGCACATGCATGCAGACGCACACACTCACAAATACTCCCCCTAAACGACACTCTCGCCTGTCCCCGATAGAATTGCAATCATTCCCAGCTCCAGGTTTGCTAATGGAAGCTGACATTATATCAAACACAATAAAGGATTTCATTTAGTGCTCTTCATTAACCCGCACTTTCTGGCTCATGACAAACACGCACAAAGGTACATAACGCAAAACTACCAAAGCAAAGTGCTAAACAATATTTGACTGCAAATTAGTCAAGTTTGAGGCAATATCATCAGGATTTTACATGAATTACGTACTAATTAATCTCTTGTAATTTGCTTACTTCTAAAAATGTGTCCGTGACCAAGATGTTCTGAACTTTCACTCTACTGTTACATGTCAGTGGGGCTAACTTCAGAGGTGGAAATAAGTCATCTATGTGCAAGTCACAAGTCTTGGAGTTGCAACCGTCAAGTCTCAAGCAAGTCTCAAGTCACTGTGGGAAAAAAAATCAAGCAAAGTCGAGTCGCCAACAAATTTCAAGCACGTCAAGTCATGAAATCTTGCTAAGTCACAACATACATGTTGGAGTGAGGGATAATAAAACATTTTTTTTCACTGAGTGATTATAAAATACAAAAAGTACATTATCTCCTACATTTACAATATTTACATCTCTAAAAATGAAAGGAAAAACAACTTAACTTATGAAATGAATGTCTTCACTTATGTTACTTTTTCATACTAACATTTATATGAGTGGCACACTGAAATATGGTGATAAATACTGAAATATGCTCAATGTGGGCATAAACATGCATAAACATCAGATTTAAAACCTACATATGTTGTTTCTGCTGCCAATCTGATACCCAAATCTAATTCGACTATTTACAGACTATTTACAGAGAAGCACTCTATGTATAGACTCTATGTATCGATGTCTAAGCTTGAATAATGATCACTGTTTTAAACTGTATAGTTTTATGATTACAGTCTCCATGGCGTCTAGTCTATCACTTTATTGGCTTCTCAATTAAATTTAGAACCGACATGAAGTATTTATTAGCGATTGGTGTGTTGAACTGTCGAGCTAAGCTAGCTAGCGTAGGTTCACAGAGCTATCTTGCTTCAGACAGATGTAAGGAAACGTTGTTTTGTATCTTATCTTCGAGTTTCAAACCTTGCATGATGCTACTGTCTTTTTCCATCTTTGAATCCAAAAACATCTCCAAACCTTTTTTTCTCTCCACAATTGGCTGCTAGCAACACGCCGCTTCGCTTCTTTTGCATTCAGCCATTGATGGCTATGTTTCGGTGTATAGGAGCTACTTTCAAAGTGCAGATCGCTTCACTTCGTTATTTTATATATATTATAAATTATATGCGGGGGGAGTTTTGCATGACTATGCGAACCCAAGCATAACAAACAGTCAAAACGAACAGTTTGGACAGAATTCCCAAACCATCCAATCTCTAGTTATGTTTTTTAGCTGTACTTAAAAGTTCACAGTCACATACTTTTTATTGGACCCATACACATGTTCGTATTACTAGGTAAATTTGCAGCGTTAGCTTACCTGTCAGTGGGTTTTGGAATGACGAATTTAGTTAGACGTTGTCATTGTTGTGTATTTATTATGTGAGGTGCAAACATATGCATTTTGCCATTGTATTTTTGCAACCACTTTGACAAAATGATCCATTAATTCACATAATGATCCTCGGAGTTGCTTCTTCTGTGGGTGTTTATATCGCCACTTCACTCCAACAACTGAGTTCAAGTCTAAGTCAAGTCAAGTCGCAAGTCCTAAAAATCAAATCTGACTCGGGCCAAGTCATACGACTCAAGTCCCCCATCTCTGGCTAAGTGACATAATGATCTCTCCCTCACAGAGTTTCTCCACCTATGACATGAACAGCTAGTCTGTGTGAAGACAGTTTCAACTGCAGGACTACACTGTGGTAAAAGCTATCGAGCAGAAAAACACACATCCTACATTTGTGATGTCCACACATTGCGTCAAAGCCAAACGGTAAGCAGAGGTGCATTGAATTTTCTTGAATGACTACCATTAGCTAATAATGTTAGCTTCTGATAAGGGGAACATTTTTGAAGAATTGGTAGAAGGTAGGATTTGTGTTTAGAGATGTGTCCATGTGCCACATACACAAAGCATATGGTATGAAGTGCTGATTCTACGAGTGAAAATGGGACAGGTGTTTATGGGACAAGCTCACTTTTTTTTTCCACACTCCGGGCTATTCTCTTGTCGCAAGGCTAAGCCGCTGCTCCTGGTTGTCATGGTAATAAAAGCCAGACTTGCCATTGGCCCAGTAATATAAGGGGTGGGGTTTAAAGTTGCTCGCTTGCAGGAGACACACTTTCAAGCTACCCAGCATATGAATTTAAAAATATGTTAAGTAACTCCCAAAATGTGTTTTCTAATCAGCTAATCAAGTGTCAGCCTTGACATTAACCTCCTCCACTCAGCTTTTCTCTGACCCTTGTCTGTTTTCAAAATGTCCTGTATCCAATCGCCCTGTGTCAAAAGGTTTGAGGCTCAACACACTCGAAAATGTGAGCCATTGAGGCCTCTGCAGTAAGTGGGGAAAACACGCCTCCAGGCTAAGCATGCACACACACACATACACATACACGGCTCACTGAGATGCAGAAGCATTCACACATGACTGATATGCAATTTCAGGCACAGAATTAAATATATAGGAAAATATATGCACAAGGGCACCTGCAAAAAGGATAAAACAAAAAGGAAAACATATTTTTTTCAAGTCTAATTTCTAGTTTATTACACCACGTGTGTGTGCGTACAAGCATGTAAAGGTGAGCTTCTAGTGCTGTATCATTTTTCAAATGTGTCAGAGATATGAAAGCCCTATACCATCTTTGATCTTTGTTTCCCCTTCCTGATGCCATTTAGGAATTTTAATCATGTCCTGTCCATTTTACCATCATACACAGTTGACCCCGCTATTCGCGGGGGGCTGGCCCACGAATAGCATAAAAGTGCATATAATTGAGATCCACTGAAAAGCATTGAGAAACAAAAAATGAAAGAATGAAAAAAAAATTGTTAAATTGATAAACAATTATCAAAAAAAAAAAAAAAAAATGCTGAAAAAATATTCAATGAGTTTTCCATGAAAGTAGGGAGGGGGAATTGGAAAAACACATACTCCCCCAAAACAAATTAAAACAGCAAACACAACAAATATATTAAAAAATGGCCAATATGCGAATCCGCAAGTGCACTTTTCTAAGGCAGGTGCCCTTCTCAGCACGATTACATTCAAATGGTCCCATGGAAACGGAATCAGACTTTTGTGAAAACGAATGCCCTGTCACTTTACAATATAATTACACTCTTCAGCAAGATCAAAGTGCTACAAGAGGGCTACCTTCTTAGATGCAGGAATAGTTTAGTAGATTGTGAGGTGGATCAGTAGAAGTAATTAGTAGAAAGTTTACAATTTTTGTAGTCGACTAAATTTTACAAACACAAATTTTGATTACATAGAGCGGCTCTTCATTACCATGATGACCAAGAGCAAGGCTGTTTTGAGACCCGCATCAGAATTTTATTTAGAGGTGAAATTAAACCAAGGTGCCACAAACACAGCAAAAGCATTGACTGTACTTTCACTTGTAGAGGCAAGCACTTGCTAATCATTCAGCGGGTGGGTGTATTTAGTGCATGCAGCAGACATAAACAGCACCTTTTCCAAGTGACAAATTTACTGAACATTAGAGCGTTCAGAGGCTTGTCTGTGCATCCAAAAAATAAACACTGCTGCTCTGATTAGTTTTTGGCTTTGACATAATAGTGATTTCATGTAGCCCAACCGTGGCAGACCTTCGGAAATCAGTTGCTTGGTTATATAATTCACACTTGATGGGTAGGCAGGCACACCAGAAACTCAGTTATTTGTATACAAGCATTAAAAACTTTTCTCAAATATAGTCTATCAAATATCAAAACATTAAAACCAGTACAGTTAATAAAGCCAGGAATGAATTACTGGGAATTTGGAATGCAAGAAAATCTCCCCAAAAAAGCCATGATTGTAGTTCACCGTCAAAAGTCACTCAGGATTTGTACTCTACATCTAAATATCTTTGTAAACTGCCAGCAGGGTGAAATAATTGCAAGTTTTTTCTATTTTCTCTTTCTTTCCAAACTTGACACCTCGCTAAAAGCATCGGAATCTGTACTCCGCTTTGACGATAAGGAACGAGGGGCTTTGTCCCGCTGCACTCCGGGAAACGTTGCTATCCCATTGTTGCCTGACAGGTGTGGATTGAGGAGCGGGGTTTTAACGCAGATAGCATCGCCGCATTGCATGGACACGGTGTCAGATAATAAATAAATAAACAGAAAGGCTATAAAGCAGGACGCACGCATGCCAACGCCTCCTAAACAAGGCACAGATCTGGGGGAGACAAACAAGATAAACAGAGCATGTTCTGTATTGTCAAGATAGTACTGGAATCCAGAGGGACAAAGCCAATGCAATTACCTACAATGGGGTGAAATAATTATTTGATCCCCTGCTGAATTTGCAGTTTGCCCACTTACATATAAATAAACTGTCTCCAATTGGAATGGTTCTCTACATTGTACATTATGGTAATAGATTCTCGGGTTGCAGCCATGGAATATTTTTTTAATCGACTAGTCTATCAATTCGACTAATCAGAAAAAAAAGTATAATAAAACAACAATACCGATATAAAATATGCATGTGAGGTGTAGATAATTTATGTCCACTTGGGGTCGCTATCCACATGTTCTACACTTCAGTAACTGTGACACTGAAAGTGTGAGTGATTTAAAAGGTGGAGTCTGGCCTAGTGAGTGTCAACGAATGATAGTGCAGTAGGTTTTTGTTAGCTCAGGTTAGCCAGTCTGTGCATTAAGTCCAAAAATAACCTGGATGCGTAATGCCACCTACTCGCTGTCGCAAGGACCCAAGTCACTGGCAGCCATCTTGCATTGCCTCTCGAATACATACTGATTTCCAGGGGCGGGCATTCCGTCAAACTGACGTAACGGTCCGTCAGTCTGTCACTTTTTTGCTGACGATTGACAGGACATTTTTTTTAAATGACTAAGCACCGAAGAGAAGTTTTTGTCCGTCAGGGTAATAGTCATTAACGGCGTCCGTCAGTCTCAATTCATCACTGACGGACACCCGTTTTGCTGACGTGTTTTTTTGGGGTGGGGTGGGGTGCAGTGACGAACTGACGGACAAACTGACGGCCTACTGACAGACTAACTGACAAAGCTGGGCATTCCATCTGACAGATAGATGACCGCTGATGGATAACGAATAACGCACCAGCATAATTTTGTAAAGTGCCCACCTCTACTTTCTCCTCTGCGTTTTCAAGTTATGTTCAGTCTCCAAAGAAAAAATGCCACAGTGTCTGGTGTACGGTTGTATCAATAATTGATTGAGTGCTACTCAATGATTTGTCTGCATCTTGTTGTCGGGACAGAAAAGAAACATGGGTCAAAATACGTTCCGGTACACAGCATGTGTGGCTTGGAATGAATGGTCTGCCTTCATTTGTGTAGAACAAGAGTTCCCTTATTGCCTTCAAAAATGATCAGGATCGTTATCAGGCTTGTACAAAGCTTGCTGATGAGCTGATCATTTGAATCACGTGTGTTGGAACAGGATATCATATAAAATAGGCTGGATAGGGGCTCACGAGGACCAGACTTGGAGACCCCTGCCCTAATGGGGAATGGAGTCAGGGAATAGGTTGACAGCCAATATGTTAAATTAATTTATTTTGGCCTTAAACTGAAGATATATTTCTGTTACATTTTGTCTTTTGAAACTGTATACTGTAATGATTGATAATGTAATGAATGATACTGGTACTGTTATTGTATTTTGAATTCATTCCCTCTTGCCAATTTTTCTGTTTGGAGGCCCACAGAAACCTCAATCGTGTGCACACATTTACGGACACGCTGGCACACGGACATGCACACTCATGCACTTAAGAGACCACAATGGAAATAAGCCGATGGCTTTATTGCGCTTTTATTCCTTTGGCAGCAGTTGTGTTGATGTATGTTTTTATGCATGCTTTGTTGTCAATAAATATTTCATTCTGTCAATCAAAAGCATCAAGAATGAAATGAAAACAAAGCCCTGCAGGAAAAATGTCGGCAAATTGATTTTACTTGCACATCAATAAATAGGAGACTGTTGCTCTGAAGCACAGCGATGAGACATTTATTGTTGTTGGTCACCATGTTTGCACACAGCTCAGGAGCTCAGAATCTTTCAATTTTGTCAGCTGCCGCTTGGAAACCCCCAGCTTAAGCTCCCTACACATCTTTTGTATTGGCTTGAGGTCTGGGACTGACTAGCTACTTGATTTCATAAGTATGCTTCTTCTTGAGACACTCCAATGTTGTCCTTGCACTATGGTATGGTCATGCGGGAAGACCCATCCATGACTCTCTTTCGTGTTCTTGCTAAGAAATGAAGACTTTCATCCAAGATGTGAAAGTACGGGGGCTCTGTTCATTGGCCCTTCAAAGCGGTGAAGTGGCTCTGTACCTTTTTTCATAAAAACAGCACAAAAACATCATGTTACCACCTTCATTCTTAACTGAAGGGATGTGTTATTTTGGCTGTTTTATCGTTTTCATCCTCCAAACAAGGCAGTTTGAATGTATGCTAAATGGTTAAAACGTTGGTTTCATCTGACCACAGCGCTTTCTCCCAAGCATTATCAGAGTCATTAAGAAGTTCACTGGCAAACCTGAGGCATGCGCCTTCTTGAGCAGGGCGACCTTGTGGGCCCAGCCAGAGTTACCAACTGTTTTTTTTTTGGTTGACTGGAGTCCCAATTGCCTTCAGATAAATAAATTCCTACAGTGTACTTTCAGGCCGCTCTCTTGTCTTTGTCATGATCATCTTCACGCCACGAAAACAAGATAATTATAAAAATGTTGTCATTCTCACCTAGCCCATCATTTCGTAACCCATTCCAGCCAATCTCATCTCTGAAATGTTTTGACAGCCCTTTAGTCTTGCCCATGGTGGTGTCGACATTCGAAGGTCAGAAATGGATCCTTAGAACAGGCGCTCTTTATACTCATGATACGAAATTGAGATTAGGAGTATTGGTCATCGGTTGATTGTTCATAGCTGAGTGCCACATGGGCACCAACCAATCTGTGGGAGCCACAATTGCGATTGAGGTGGACGGGATCAAATACTTATTTCACTTGAAATGCTGTGACGTTCTTTGTTGTAGTCTGCTGGTGACACCATCCTTATTTCTACAGTCTCGTCTGGTTCATTGGTGGGTAGAGTCTTCTTGGATCCAATGGAGTGAAAGTGCTTAAACATTGTCCACGTGCTGCTTTGCTTGTTACCATAGTTCTGGTTTAGTATCACATGCAACTGTTTTATTTGCTGTCGTATTCCAGCCAAAAGGTTCTTGCAATGACCTTTTTGGTGTCTTTCTTTTTCGTTTTATTAATTGCCGGTTGTGCTTTACATCCGAGTATTCTTTTGGTTTCATAAATCCTACGTGATTGCTCTACAATTGTTTGTCTGCATTGTCTACATTTTACAGCTTTTGGATTACGAACTATAAAAATCACAGTCTGTTCCATTCCTTTGTAAGTGAACTTACAAAATTCAGCAGGGGATCAAACAATTATATCTCCAAAAGATCTGTACTTATGAAGGTAGTGGCACTCTACCCAGAAAGATAAAGCAGCTTTATATGATATACGAAACAAAATATTTCCAGCTTCTATTTTCTGTGAATTGCTGAATAGCATTTCATTTTCCAGAGTATTATTTTTCCTCAACCATTGTACTGCTGTCAGACCAAAGAGTGCACAGAAGTCAGCACCTCACCATCTCTTTAAAGGCCACCTCTGAGTGGTCCAATCAACAATCAAACCTCGGCTAAAAGGAAACCTGTTATTTTCAACCCTGTAATCACTTCTATCAGATTCCTTGCCATCCCTCACATTCAAATGACAAGCGGAAGGCTGCCTTTGACATTGTGTGCACAGCTGGTGCACAATTTGCACCAAGGACATGGCTTAACGAGTGAAAAAGTACACTTACGTATGCCTCTGCCAAACACTTCATAACGTCTGTCAACATCCACCAGTCACAACATTATGACTGCTTGTACAATTCATAATGTTTATGAATATCTCAGGTAACCAAAATTGAGACGGCGCTCTCTTTTTGATGGAGTTGTACACTACTGCAAAATAAATAACAGTGGTTAACAATTAGAGATAATAGGAACCAGAGATGCAAGTAAACTTCTAGATAAATTTTTTATGCGCTGACTAGCCCATCAGGTTTGAATAATAATAATAATAACAATAATAATATGTAATGTAGCAATATATTTAATAATAGTTATGAATTAGGGATTAGTTTGAGCAACAGGTGGTATTTTTTTCTGAAACGTCATAGCCATAAATTACAACGCATGGAAAAAAAATCGGAATTGCAGTTTTTATAGGTCAAACTTAAACCAAAAAAAAGAAAATACTCCAAAAACCTGATGTGCTAGAAAAATGTAAAGACATTTTTTAAATCAAGATCCAAAATACATTTATGGACGCATAAAGCCATCTCTGATTTAAATTTGCTGTTGACCAATGTAAATTAAAAAAAAAAAAATCTTTCATTATTCACTATGTCAAGGAGACTTTTTAAATTAGCACCAAAAATGGAACACTATCTTTGCAAAAGCCGAATATTTGACACATCTCTCCATTTGGATATCGGTAATACAGGGTGGCCATAAAGGCCTCTTAAAATTTTACAAAACATCAGTAGGGGGTGCCATATGATGCTAATAAAGCTTTATATTCACATAATCCGTCTGTACTTTCTACCAACAATTCCGAGCAACCCTCAATTAACAAGGCTAATTCTCCTCCAGGTGTTTCATGCGGACATGCTTGAAGGAACCAACTAATATTACAGTGTTTTAATGTTTGCTAAATTGTTCAATAGTAGAAAAACCTTGCCCAAATTGTTATTGGCATCGGGCTATTTACAACCCCGCTGTGACCAGAGGGGGGCCAAGAGGCCACAGCTTCAGCCTTTCAAATAACATTACATGGGTGTTGGCTGTGTGTGTGCGTGCGTGTGTGTGTGGGTGTGTGTGTGTAGGGGTGTGTTTGAGCGTGTAGAAATGGGAAAATCAAGGAGCGCAGAAGCATAGCTTGCTGGATTTCACTTGCCTATTGATTGTCATCTCCTGTGAGGCAGGGCCATCGATCGATGGGATTTAGACATGGGAGGGGGCTGGAGGAAGGTTCTATACTTGCATCACAGTTGGCTAAACCCACACTGATGCCTAAACTTTTCTCTTGGTTCTACTCATGATACACTCATACTACATAATACTTGCTACATGCTTAAGCGGGTTACACACATTTTCCCCCACATGCTATTAAATTCAGTAAAGGGACAAATCTCACATAGCTCTGAAAGATTATTGTAAGCTATTATCCTGTGATGTGGGGTGTGTGAAGTCATTTTTTTCCCCTCCCCAATCTGCTCGAAAAATGCTCCCGGTAGACAATTGTAAATGTGAAACCTGTTCAGTATTCACAACATCAAATTTTTAGGTGTGGTCAACACCAAGTGCAGCAGGGACACAGGGATTCTGTGATTGTGATGTGAATTTTCCCTCCCTTGCGATCAAAATCAATAAAAGTCCAATGTGTGTTTTGGGTGATTTTTCCTCCTTAGTTGCCACGGAAATTGGTCCAAGCAGCGTAAAGGTTAAACCTGTTCAATGCTTCCAGTGGAAAATCCTGAGGCCTACTGTAGGTGTGTGGTCATCATCAAGTTAAATTGTGGCCTGAAACAGAACGATAGCCAATCGGGAATCAACTCAAAGCATATGCTGTTATCGGAGAGAAATAGTTAACATTTCGCGCAGGTCATTCAGCAACCGCAACGTGGTTACTAGTGCTGCACTGGAAAAACAAGCGATATGGATGTTGACTATAGCGATATTGATATTAATGCAATATTTAACATGTACCTAAAGAAATGACATTTTTATGATCTAATGAAAGAAGTAATTCATTTTCATTCAGCAAAATAAGGAAGCTCAATGTGTTCTTAGCTAATTAATTGTAATTCCCTAGATAATGTCCAATTATTGGGTTGCGATGCACATTTAAGTCTGCATGTGACTGGTCAAATTCAGATAAAAGCACACAATTCGATAAGAAAGTTATTTAATGTCATTGCAATATGCATATCGCAAAGGCCATTATCGCAATATCGATATTTTTTTGATATATTGTGCAGCCCTAGTAGTTACCACATAAAACAGCTTGCTTAGCTTCTATTCCATCTTCCTCATTGTATTTTCCATCAGTCTGTATACCCTATGGCACTGTGCAGGTCAGCCTTGGTACTATGACAAATGTCTGGTTTGAGGGAGGAGACTTGCGATTGTCGGATGAGATGTGATGTGTGTGATGTGCTGGTCATCGCGAGTTTACCTCAGACTCTAATAACAGTAAGCACACTTTGAGGATATTGGTTGTGTAAAAAATTGGCATGTGTTTACCCTCATTAGTAGTTCAGTATATACGGACAAAGATTTCTTCTGAAGCAGAGAAATACAAGGCGAGGTGTGAAAAAGCCAATTTTGGGGATGAAACTTATTATTTCTAACTTTAAAGTCGAAGTCAACTCAAAAATGTTCTTTACAATAACATCGATGTGACCCCTCTAGTCTAAACATGGTAATTTTACTGATATTGTGTTTGTGGAATATGAATTAAGCGACAAAATCCACCCATTTTTGTCCTTCTCAGGGGGCGGCCATTTTGCCACTTGCTGTCAACTGAAATGACATCACAATTGTTGACCAGAGCTTGGCATACCGCCTATGTGACGGACCGGTCCGCCTATCCGCCTATGGAGGATTGCCATTTTGTCGGCAATAAACGATAGATGGGAAACTTAAAAAAATGCATCGTCGGTAGCCCAGTTTTTCCCCATCTATGTAATCGTCCATTTTAATTCATATTTCACAAATTCAATATTAATCAGAATGTCGTGTTTCGACTATTGGGGCCACATACAACATATTGTTGTAAAGAAACTGTTTGACTCGACTTCCCCTTTCAGAGTAACACTTGGAAAAAAAAACGATAGTGCACTCAAGATTAAAATGATCTCTCTGTACAATTACCACACAATCAGATCGAAAGTCTGCAGAGCTGAGGAGAAGAGAGAAGGCTATTGTAATAAAGACAACAACATCTTAACCGTCCAGCGGCTTGTCGTTTTCCCCAGGTGGCCCCCTTGTTTATTTCCTTTTCGAGTACCAAAACGTCCATTCTGTGTTTCGAAATAACATGTTTATGGATTGCTAAAAACACTCAGGCGGACGAGATGAGATTGCCCAGAGAGGAAATTGACAAGAGTTTATTTGTGATTACACAATGTAGCCATGTTTATCACAGTTTGAAATGGACAGCATGTTTAGAAGCAGCCCCGCCCAGCACAACTCCTTGGACCTGTTTATAAATCCTTGATTGAGGTGCCGCTGACACAACAACTTTGGCAACTATCACTCTCTTCTACAAGATGGAATTCAACATAGGTGGGACTGTGAATGGTCTGTATCTTGCCTGTGACCGACAAGTCCATGGTGTACCTTGCTTCTATCACCAAAAGTCAGTTGGGTTAGAAGGCAGCTCAAGGCTTTAAAGACACATGCATGTAGACAGACACTATAAACAAGAATTTTGTATACCAGTGGTTTTTAAACTTTTGACCTGGCTCTCAAAGTACCATCATAATGACCTACGTTAAATTAGCGTAGGCCTCTGTGTTCATCAAAAATAAGGCAGAACCTTTCTCCCTAAAAATTATATTTCATATTATTGTAAGTGACAGTCACATCATGTACAGTTTGAATATGAACACTGCGCTTAAATATAGAGGATTTTTTAAAAACTATTTAAATATTTTAAAACAAATGAAAAGATTAAACGCAACTGTATTGTACTTAAAATTTAACACTGGCGGTGCTTGTGCCACAGTTAGAGAATCAATGTTGTATGTGTTTTATTTTTGCAATTTATTTTTGTTCAAATAGGTTTCAAATGTTTTTTAAAAATGTGTGTTTTAAGGAGATTAAATGTGTTGAATTTGCGTGGCAGGGGTAAAACTAAAATACGTTTGCTGGTGTCTCTGTAGCACAGATTTTCAGCTATTGCAGGAGGGTCTAGAATGTATCCCCCGTGATAAACAGGGGCTCACTACACCCCATACTCATAGCCTTTAATTCCCCTCATCTGTCCGGCTGAGAGCATCACCCCCACAATCACCTTTTCCTCCCACCCAGCACACTAATTTACCTTTTTTCCGTATCGGCACGTGACTCTAATCAGGCATGAAAACAGTCGGAATCTATCATATTGTTGCAAATAGCGCAGAGGAATCCTAATAGCGCCCCTCTATTAATAATGTATTGGAGCTGATTTCATTTGCCTTTATAATTAGGCCAGGTAATGAATCCCAGCAGGGGCGACAGTGAAACCATTAAAGAGAAATCTCAGAGAGGCGGAGGACCGGCGGAGAAGCGAGAGAGGTGGTGCGACTTGATATGCCACAACCTCGCGAGAAGATTCTTCTTGTTTGTAGATTTTTGTGCCTTCCTAATTTGTCTTTGGCTGAACACTCTGCTGACTGACAGTCTAATTAGATTAGAGCTGCATGCTCTTTGGGCACATTAGGAGCGATGCAGCGGTGCATTTTAAACTGGCGGGAGGAGCAGCCTGTCAAAGCCACAGAAAAGGTGTTTATGCATGGGAGACGGTGCATTTAATTGCGCGTGCATGTGTGTGGGGACTGGGAACTGCATAAATATGATTGTGTCTGTTGCTGAGTGCATTTTGTTTGATTATTATTACTTCCCCCAAGGACGTCACGTTTTTAGTGTTTTTTGGGGGTTTTTTGTGAGCGTGATTACGCACATTACATCACTTTGCCTTATCAAAACCAGTGCTTTTTAAATGTTTCTTACAGGAGAAACCTTTTTAGAAGGAGCCCCTCATAATCCCAAAGACATATAAACATACTGTAAATACCATGTGTATTCATTTTTTCAACGTTTCAACCCTAATATTGATATTTTTCCAGTTAAGCAGGTTTAGGTTTAGCACCACTTGCTGATGGCTAGAATGTGAAATGACTGATGTAGAGATGACAAATATTCGTTATATGTCACACTTATATCGGAGATTTTAATATGCTTTAAGATAAGGAGGTAAGGAGTTATTCAACAGCTGATTTATGTCAGAAATACATAAATGCGATTTAAAAATGAGCAAAAATCTGCCATTTTTTGTGGTTTAGTACTTTAAAACTTTAAAACAAATGTTCTTGCATATAAAGTGCTATACATAGAGTAAAAATCTATAATTCAATAACATATATAGTGCAAACAATACAATAAAAACACAGATCGTACAACTGTTACGAATTGTCTGTATTTTGTTAGGGAAATGACTGAATACTAACTCGATATGTCCATAATACTGATTGTTTCATATATTTTCAAAAATCCTGGGTCACATTGTGCAAACAGGTTAAAAACGAGCAAAAAAAATTCATAGATAATTGCGATGCCTGTTTGACGATACGCCAATTGCAGACATGGTGTCGTCCCACCGTTAGACTCCAGTGACGTAGTGCTCACACATTCGCAGAGGCAGCTAGTAGACTAGTCCGACGGTAGCTAAAAGCTAACCATTTGAGGCTAACCCTGATCGCCGCAAGCGCTAATAGATCCATATCAGCGGCAAGGATCAAGGACAGCGACAAAATGTGAAGCTTCATCACCAGATTATTATGTTCAATAATGCTCAGACAACAATTTAGTGTTAACGAAAACTTAATTCATCATAGAATACCAATCGCCATGACACTTTGCGGAACCTGTGTCTTTACTGTCGTAATACTTGTGGAAATACGCCGGATTAGCATAGATAATTGTGAGTGATATTTTAAATCATTTTCTTTTATTTGTTTCTATGTCGGTCTTTGAAAATATGTCTCCACATGAAATTGGCTAGGGGCACTATAAAGTTTGGGGACTACTGCCTTTATTTATAAAAATATGCATGTGCGTTTATTTGTGTGTACATTGTTGGAATGTCAGCGTTAAGTTAATATGTTAATAATATACTGTAATCAATGGTTAGTGGGCTGACTCCAAAATAAGGTGTGTTACAGTAATCCATCTGAGATCTAACAAATGCATGGATTATTGCTTCGAAGTGCTGTTGAGAAAGGAGAGGCTTTACCTTAGCCAGCTGCCTGAGATAAAAAAAAAAAGCTGGATTTAACAACAGCACTAAATTGCTGATTTAAAATCACTGCCCAACAGAAAACTAAGATTGAGGCTGTTGGCTTTAGATAAGGCGCCAGTGGGCCCAGGTCAACAGGGTGGGAGGTACAAGGGCCACTGGGACCAAACACCAACTTCTCTTTTCTTTTCATTGAAATTCAGTGCCATCAAGACCTTGATTTCCTCCAGACAGGACAAAAGTAGCCTTAATGAGAAAGTGTTTTTTTTTTTCCCTCATGGGGACATATATCTGTCATTTGCACAGAAGTGGAAGGAAATACCATGTTTTCAAGATGGAACCTAACAGCAGCAAATACAGTAAAAACAGCAGGGGCCCCAAAATAGAACCCTGTTGAACACCATATATATCAGAGGGGTAGAGCAGGACTCAGAGCAACCAAGGCTAACATAAAAAGTCCTGTCCGCCAAATAGGATCTAAACCACTCTAGAGCGCTATACCACTAATGGCCATCTGGTGATGTAACAATCCAACAGCGTGCTCCACTCTATCGAACGCTGCAGTCAGATAACAAAACAAGACACACATAGTGTCCAGTGTCATTTGCAAGGGGGATATCATTAAAAACTCATAACTCACAATTGCTATTATTACATTTATTATATTTTTATTTCTTTCATTATTTCTCACAAATTTATTTTTCCGTTGTCCTTTCAACTTATATTTAAAGTTTTCAAAGATTCAAGGAATTTTCCTTTTCTCAAAATTCAAGGATACAAAGATCAAAGGAGTTTTTTTTCCACATGACACAGCATAAAATACAACGCCAGAGGTTCCAGGTTAGCCCAGTAAGTCCCCGATTTGTGAAAATAACATAAGATAAAATAAATATTATAAAGAGATAAGGGGGATGGTTATTATGGGTTAGGGATCAATGTGTTCAAAAATGCAAGGCATCAAAGGTGTGGATAGCAGCAGAATGAAAATGCAAGAGGCGTGAATTTCACATGATATTTACAAGGTCATTTTCTACTTGACAAAAATAATAGAGTGTTCAAGAATAAAGTGTTCAACGTGCAGGGATGAATGGGCATGAAGTTATGATGATAGTTTTGAGTAGCTGAGTTGTATTAGTTGAATAAATACTAAGATTTGAAATCAATGCATAATCATTTTATTAATCGTGATTTCAATCTAAATCAAAATAATTGTGATTATTATGTTTTGGATAATTGTCTAGCCGTAAACAACACGGGTCACAGTTTTTCCTTTGCAGCACACCACTAGATGTGCAGAGGGGACTCTCTGAATACAATTGGCTCGCAATTGTTCAGTTCAGTTTTATCCATCAAGTGTGCGACGACCCTAAAGCTATACGATCAGGTGCTTATCCACATAAGGATTTTTCAGCATTAGTGATTATATTTGTTCATTATGAACTATAAGGCCACACAGTCATCCCTCAAAAAAGGTGACATGATCAAATCGTGGCACCTGTCCCTCACCCCATCTGTTTTTACAGCAGTGGCACACACTTGGGCCGGCCAACATGTTGCAACCACTCTGACTGTCGCACATTATGGGTGTCACAGTGTTGATCGTAACAAGCGCCGCAATGGTCGTCCGGGGTTTTAAATCCATTGGAATGAAATGGTGTGTGAAATGGACATTAAAGCGTCAGGATTGCTGATGATTTCTCAAGGTCAGGTGCCCATCCCGGTGCGAGCAGCGTCGACCCAAAGGGAACACAATCTGTTCATCTTTGCAATTTTCTTAAGCAGCGTACAGCAGTTTCAGAGACAAATATCAAAGTCCTTTTTATTTGTTTGTTAAATGGAAAGTGGGCAGAGAGTGGGGACACTTGGAAATACCTCAGCAGGTCACTGCGGTGTCTTTTTCTTTTTTTTTTCTTTTTTAGGAGTCAGACCATAAAGCAATTGTGGGTCCCTCGGTTTTCTAGCAAGTAGCTGAATGTGCGTGCACTGCAGACCACTGAGAGCAATGTGTTTTAACACACACTGAGCGTGTTTTTCTTGCTTTAAACACGTTTTTTTAAACATTTTTTCTGCATTAAGATTTGGATTAAGAAGATTAAGAACTTCTTTTGAGTTCCTCAACTAACTAGTTGAATCAACCCAAGATACAGTTCATCTGTAAAGTATTCACAGCGCTTCACTTTTTTGCCTTATTTAAAAATAGATTAACTTTTATTTTATTCAAAATTCTACATATAACACCCCATATTGACTTTTGTTTTCATTGTTTAGATGATTGTTCCTCAATGATAGTGTTTGACACAGTGTAGTCCGGCCATCGCTTGAAAGTGACTCTGGATGCGCAACCCAGCTGATCATGCCGACAAGCTCGTTGAGCTTTGGTCGTTAAATAAATTAGGCCTACTAACTACTTCCTAGAGCACGGGTCATCAACTTTTTTGAAACTGAGAGCTACTTCTTGGCTACTGAAGAACATAGAAGGGCTACCAGTTTGATACACATTTCTGACAGTAAATTTGCTCAAACAACTAATTATGTGAATCTATGTGAATACACCGAACATGTTGTTTTCACACAGCAAAATTAGTAAAATTAACATTTAATAATAATTATCAACAATTATTGAAATAAGGTAGAAAACAGATAAGCATCACAACTATTCCTCTATTTCTATATCTCTGCAAGTGTTAATTTCCAAGGAAATTATAATGTACCATCACTGGTGAGGTACTTTAAAAACAGGACCTCGGGCTACCCATGTGGTCACGTTGGTGACCCATCTCCAAGCGTGAAAAGGGAGGAACTTGCAGCTATTAACGTAATGCAGTGCACTTAACTTTTCGTAGCATTTCCTTGTAAATCCATGTGAGAAAACATTAAATCTAAATGACTTGGCCGATGCGCCAGTGATTTTATTGCTTGATGAAAAACACACGCCTTTGAAAAAATAAAAAGGATTGCGGTCAACATAGCAGCTGCGCTTTTACAAAACGTTAAATTAGCGTCAGTTTAAACCAGTTAGGATCGTTTTTTTGCACTCGTATGGTACATATTACTTGCCCGCCCCAGCATTATGGAGCATTTGTCGTAAAATCACTCATCTGGCTTCATGTCGAGTCCGTGGGCCTGTCGCGGCTGATGGGATGCTAACGCAAAGTACACAGACACTGGACTAGATTGGCCGGGGGAAAGGACAAAGATTGCGGAGATCGCAAAAAGACATGTTATTTCCATCAGATCGTGATGTGGCAGCCGCTGTATGTTTGAAATGCATTAGTGCTAATAGCGGTGCCATTAGGGAGACAGGGAGGAGAGGGAGAGGGAAAGGGCCTGGTTGATGGCTTGACAAAACTGGCGAAAGGGAGTGACAAAGCCAGGCGCAGAGGGAGTGGGAGGTATGAGGGCAGAAAGTGAAAGAGACGGAAACAAAGACGGCGCTGTCTTCCAGGCCATTTAGTGCAATCATCACTCGCTAATCAATCAGACCTTTCATCATCGGACGGTGCAACCGCTCGTGTTCTTTCTCCTCCTCGCTGTCAGACTCCTTCACGCCTCCTCTCTACTCGACCAGACAATTGCAGAATAATGTGGCTTCTAGTGTACAGTGAAGTTTTGCTAATCTTGGGGCTAAGGGACCAAGAACTGCTGCAAATAAGAAAAAATGTGAAAAATATATGCCCAACTCCAATGTTTATAATTGCCTATATTGATAGTTCAAACACTAATTGAAAAAACGTGCACGATGCCCCCGCAGGAGGGATGCTAACGGAAAAGACAATTATTTAAAGACAACTAGCTGGCTAACTTACTATTCAAACCCACTGTGGACACGCTTCAAACGCGCCACTTACTCACGTACTTAACCATGTAGTGTATGGACCTACTTTTCCAGGCGTAGTTATTCGCCCTGTGGTTTCCTCAGTGCACCGTGACATGGGCGGACTGATATAATTTCAAGTGCTATCAGTGATTCAACTCATCTGTGAATGCAGTTTACGCAATAAAAAGAAGCTGAGCTCCACAACTTTTCCAAGTTATTAAGTTGTGAACGACACAACAACCCAGCTGCGTGTACTTACTTCCAGTGCGAGCCATGGGGTTGGTTTTGTCGTATTGTATAATTTATTTGTCCAACAGACGACAAGTCTGCAAGCAACGAGTTACTTATTTATTTTCGACACTTCCCCTCCTTCACACTTCCCGGCCTTCAAAATAAAAGCATGCCAGCAAACCACTACTAAGCAGGTTTGCTACGGCGATTTCCGGAAGTAGGGAAGTGCATGATGTGCCAGTGTCATACTTGAGTGCTGCGCGCAGCTTGATTTTCCTCCCGGACACAATTTGTTTTGAAAAAAACCTAAAAAGAAGCCTTTCACCGAGTAGGCTGAGATGAAATTTGGCCGCCTCGCAAGCACGTCACACGCAAGAGGGCCGATTAGTGGGCCGGACTAAAATCCACTTCCGGCCATGCTTAGTCCAGTCAATTTTTTAAATTTGTCACCCCCCACCCCTCCGCCCCAAAAATGGGCATCTGAGGCTCCGATCGGTTCGGCCCAGGGACGGATTGCCCAGCTCTGTATATACATATATATATATATATATATATATATATATATATATATATATATATATATATATATATATATATATATATATATATATATATATATCTATCTATCTATCTATCTATCTATCTATCTATCTATCTATCTATCTATCTATCTATCTATCTATCTATCTATCTATCTATCTATCTATCTATCTATCTATCTATCTATCTATCTATATATATATATATATATATATATATATATATATATATATATATATATATATATATATATATACACACTCCGGTTTCCTCCCACATTTCAAAAACATGCGTGGTAGGTTAATTGGACATTCTAAATTGCCCCTAGGATTGATTGTGAGTGCGGCTGTTTGTTTGTCTCTGTGTGCCCTGTGATTGGCTGGCAACCAGTTTGTGTGCGTGTGTGTGTGTGTGGGGGTGTGTGCGTGTGTGTGTGTGTGTATGATGATCTTTTGATTGAGCATCGTGATATTAGGTGACCAGCTGTGAACTGTGAGCATATTTACTCGCCAAATCAGCCAATCAGAGTTGAGCTTTTCTTTCTAACTTTGATTTGAAGTTGAAGTAAACTGAATCTGCCAAGAAGCAGTAAACGATAGTAACAATGACTGGACGTGCAGCGAAACATGGAGCTGATGGGCAGCATAATCTTCGGAAGATGAAGCTATTTTTGACAAAAGTAAAATAAGCTTTCGACCGTTGGTGTGAATGTGAGTGGGAATGCTTGTCTGTATGTGTCATTCCTGTGATTAACAAATGGCCATTCCAGCATTTACCCTGTGGTGAACCAAAGCCGCGGGTGGACATTTCACCTCCCATTGATGTCCAGCTGCAGTATTTAGCGCACGCCTTGAAGACATCAATGTTCCCTTTGGAAATGTGACGTGACCTTAAGTACAAGGGGCCGAGTAGAAGGTGAGGGCTGATTCACTTGACTTTTCACAGAGCCTCTATTTGAGATAATTGGCCCTTCAGAGGGAGAAATGGTGTTGGCCACTCTCATATGAGTCCTTCACTCACAGCTACCTGCTGCATTAGAAACAGTACACATTAGTCACATTCCGTGTGGTGAGATCGAAAGAAAAGAACAAAGTTTGCAGTCTATCTTGGTTTCATGATTCATTTTTTCAATTTAGTTTCGCTGAAGACAGCCTCAGTGATGCCATTTCTTCCTAAAACAAGCTTTTTCTTCAACAAATAAAACACATCCACCGATTTTCTAAACCGCTTGTTCTCATTGGTGGCACAGGAGAGTTGAATTCCTTCCCCGCTGACATTTGGTGAGAAGCAAGGTCCACCCTGCACTCATTGTCAGTGTCAATCATTCAGACGGCACTCATCCACTTTTCATTCACTGTTGTTGACGAGTATACTTGTCAATGAATTTTTTCAACGGGGATGGGTGGGGGAGGATCTAATGTCCCTTCACTGTAAATTTCAAGCTTGGAAACAACTTAACTGATGCACAACCACCATAACAGCGATGCACCATTTTAGAGAGGTCAGGCCTATTTGTGAGTCCACTGGGAGAAACGCTTGCATGTCGTTCAACCTACCTTATAAAAACCTGAAAAAGGCAGATCAGAATCAAACTTTTTTTCCTGGTGAAAGGAGAGAGTCCATTCTTTCATTTGGTAGATTTGGTGTACAGACGTTTAAAAGAGGTGACAGGTAAAATGAGGGTCTGAAAATGTCTGGTACTGAATGAGTTAAGGGGCGGGGTAGAGTGGTGTGGAATTCAGACACTGACGAGTCTGAGTGTGTGCTGTGGCCGACAGCTGCTCCTGCGTGCGTTTACTCATTGCGCTAATGTGTCTTAGTGTTCTTACAGTGTTGAATAAACGGCTAAAAAGTGCTTTGGTGACTCTGGCTCTCCTTTCCTACGACCAAGGGCATTGCAGTCAGTAAGTATATAGCAAAATGATTAAAAAAAACCATTGCTTAAAAAATGATAGAACAGAGGCGCGAATGATATTAGTATTATTCGTAGTGACTCACACAAGACTCACTTTCTAGTGCATTCTAATAATCTGTTTATTCAGTAAAACCTAATTAAGATTCATGGCCCCGTGAAATATTATACCGTATTAATCTTATATAAAGCCTTTAACAAATCACTACCAAATAATGTACAACGTGTTCGGGATTTAGAGAGTACTTATTGCATGAGAGGCTTTTGGAAATTTTACTGTACCAAAATTCTGAACTACCAGGAAGAGTTTTTGTGTGTCTGTATGAGTATGTAGCAGTGCAAAGCATCCATAGCTTATCTAACTTGTCTACATTACAAACGTATGGTCTGGTCACAGTAGAAGGAGGGCGGGTCTTAGCATTCATTGCTGAGACACTAGCTCTTTCTTACCATTGCTGGTATATGCTTGTTGTTTATCATGTTGGTATATAATACTTCTATTAGCGTTGTCGGAACTTAATTATTGCTGAAATATACAGTAATGTAAAGTATGCAGGATCAGTAATACATCACTTTTCTTAATCTGTTATTCATATTAGTAGGATTTATATGTGCAACTTTGCCGTTAAGGGAAGCGGATGTAGCATGTATAGCTTGTAAACTCTTTTCTTCTCGCTGCCCCTTTTTTGAGCAGCACACGTCAGGCTTGTTTTGCTACTACTAGTGAACATGGTGAGGGCTTTTTTGGCATGATACAGTGTCTGTTTGTTTCTTATAAATGCCCTGTAGTTTGGCTTCCTGGAAAAATGAAAAATGTTTGATTTGGCCTGCTGAAAAACAAACAAATCAAATCAATTACCGTATTGGCCCGAATATAAGAGGGCCCTGATTATAAGATGACCCCCTCTTTTTCAAGACTCAAGTTTGAAAAAAGTTTTTTTGAACACCAAATTAATTTCTATACAGAAAATAATTACAGTACATCTGAAACAAATGATTATAACAATATATTTGAGAGAAAAGGCATGTTATTTTGCCTCATTCAAATCTTAATGTCCGAACATTTAAATATGTAAACTAAAGTGCAATCACATTCGTAAATGAATGGCTTCAGGTTTTTGAAATGTAAATAAACCAATCTATTGTGATCAAACAACAAAATTTCAATAACTGCATTAACCATCAAAGTGAAGTCTAACTGTAACTGTAGTCTTGAAGCAAATCTGAATAAGGAAAAACATTGCAATAAAATAATGCAAACTGGTTTAATTTGAGAGTAGCCGAGATCTATCATGACAGAACATTACTCCTCACAAACAATTATCTGCCTCGCTGTGCTCAGTGTCGCTGTCCTTAATCCCATCCTCTGGCTCCTCCCATAGCACGTCACCCTCACGTGACAGGGTTTGCTTTGGCCTGCGGAGTCAAGTTCAACATTCGCTTCAATGATATCTGGCGTCATCAAGCGTCGTGAATGGGTATAATGTCTAGACCCCGAATATAAGACGACCCCCCACTTTTTCAGTCTTATTTCAATGCAAAAAACACCGTCTTGTATTCGGGACAATACGGTATATACTCTTTCCTTAGATGGCAGAAGGTACAACAAACCTGCATATTCACCTGTTGCTATTCATACAACAGAATAATAGTTTCGTGTTCAATTAAACAGATTTCACACTGATTAAGTACATTACTAACTAAAGGGAGATGAGATCGTTATTATTTCCAGAGGTACACATTCCGTCAGACCAGTCCGTCAGTCCGTCACTGACGAATGCCTGTTTTGCGGACAATTGACAAAGGACACCTTCTAAAATAAATGACAAATGATGGAAGTGGGTTTTCATCTGTCAGTGTAATTGTCACTAACCATGTCAGTCAGTGACGGTCCATCACTGGTGGATGTCCGATTTTCTGACGTTTTTTGGGGGGGGGGGACTTCTGACGGACTTACTGATGGACTTAAATGACAGATCGACTGACGGATTGACTGACTGACGATTACAATTTAATTTGTCCAGAAAAATGACGGCCTGACGAATGACGGACGGTACCCTGGCCCCTGACGGATGACGAATGACGGACCAGCAAAATTTTGTAAAATCCTCACCTGTGATTATTCCAGTATTCATACTGTTTGTGGCATTTTTGTTTAGTGGTGTGCAGTCAAAAGTTGAGAAACGCTGTCCTACCCACATGGGCGACAATAAAGTCCTGTAGTCATGGTCAAAAAAATGGAGGGGAAGGTAGGAAGTCTCCCACTTTAATAGAGAGGCAGGTTTGTACTAGCGCTGGAGAGGTTTTGACACCATACTGGATGCAGCTATGTGAGCTGGAGTCTTTGTGAGCCAGGCAGGCATCAAATCTCTCGACTGCCACTGGCTAAAGAAGCGCGAGGGAAGGTCTAAAGCCCAGAGCAGTCACCCTAACGCTGAAGCATCAGAGTGTAAGCAAGCATGAATTTATATTAAATAAAACAAATACAAAAAAGGACTTCGCAAGGAAGTCACACTCATTATTATTCGTTTGAAATCTGTTAAAGCCTTTTCTCAAACATTCCCCTGGAGGCACAGGGGGGTTAAAAATCCATTTGAGGGAAGTGTAGCATGACAGCGAACTCGTCTCCCTGGAGACAGAGGATATGACAGGAGGGAACGTGTATCTGCTACATACGTGTGTGTGTGTGTGTGTGTGTATGCATGTTTGTGGGGGCATTTGAGTGTTTACAAATTTGAGAGTCATTGGTGCGTGTGAGGATCACAAACAGATACAGACAAATACACAAAGCTCTGCAATATTGTGTTTTTGTTGTTGGATTTTTTTTTAGATTTCAAGAGCGGATCTCTGTTTTAAAGGTCAGCGAGAGCATGCTATGTTCAAGTTGGACAGATATAACAAATAATACGAGAGAAGCCAAGAAAATGACAAACCATCCTCAAATGCTAGTATCGTGCATTTGTGTTCTAATGCTTTTGTTGTTGTATATCGCAATTGAGCTCTGTGATCATATCAGATGAAGCGAGGTACACACATACCGATATTCCGAGTTTGTGCCTGATTCACTCCTGCTGATCAAAGTCAGCTACATTGTAAGGCCTGATTACACTGGATAGCAGCAAATTTTATTCAGAAATGACTTGGGAAAAGTATTTTTGACGCTGATTTAAAAAATATCTATTTATTCCCACCACATCAGGTTTTGGAGATATTTTTATTTCTGTTTTTAAGTTTGACTTATAAAAGCTTGCGCAATATGGGTTGCACCATAATTTATAGCTATAGCGTTTCAGAAAAAAAATCCTCCTGTTGCTAAACCTAATCCCCTAATTCATAAATATTACAAAATATATTATATCGTCATAAAATATAGTATATAATCATCATCATCTATTATTATTTTAAAAAAACATGACATGCTCGAGAAAAAAACAAGGGCAGATTTGGAATCAGGGCAAAACAATCATCGAGAAAAAGATTAATGTATTTCTGATTAGAAAATTATATATAAATTTACTGACCAGTGTTATCAGATGTTTCTAAAAGATTATCTTGAGCAAATATCCTGAACTGCGAAGCATCTTAAGAGTGAATTTTTTCTTCCTCCGATATTTGGTTGGAAACTGTTTAATTGCTACGATCGTAAACCCATACGACACTAAAAAGGATCGTCACCATTGTTCACTGGGACACGCACGTACTGATAATCGGTCCTAACATCCTCAGTTTTCATCCCTTACAAAGTCAGCAAACGCCCGATTGTGAGACGTCTCTAAAATATAATCCTCAGAGATCTGTTGTGTAATTTCCTGCCACAATCTGCTCGCAAAACAGTGATTGTGATCATAAATCGTTAGCCTAATTGCATTAATTTCCCATATAATTTTAAACTTCATATAACAATAAAAGATACCAATTTGCTTTGTGACTGTGTAAATTCTCAATTATCTTGGTCATGAGACTCATCAAAGGTTGAATCGAGGCAACAGGACTCTTCTTGTTCATTGAATTTGTTGTGGTTTTTCCCTGTTTTCCAAAAACTTTCAAATATGACATAATCATGTTTTTAGGCTAAGGAAATGTTAAACCTGTTCAATATTTACAAGGGTGAGTCCTTGTGTGTGTGGTTAACACCGAGTTGTGCCGAGCCATAGACTACGCGATTGTGACTCGAAAATGAAAGCTAAAATTGAGAAGAGTTTGCAACTGCGATGAAGTTACTTGATAGGCTAGCTTGTTCTATTTCTTACCATACTCCTACTCTTTTATTTTCTTTGCATTTACCAGCAGTCTGGATACCCTGTGGCACCATGCTACCTCTCACAGGTCAGTCTTAGTACAACGGTGTTGCTCATCTGGAGTACACCACACACAATGAGAGAAGTGAGAAAACACTTGCCCTTTTTGTCCTCATCGTGGGGTCTCTCACATTTGACAAATTGGTTGAAACGTTACAAATACGTATGTGTGTACCCAGCCTTACGTTTAACGGGAGAGAAGTAGGTGAGCTGAAAGTCAGGAGGGAGTAGCCATGTAATGGGACGTTACACCAGTTGCCCGGAAAGGAAACAAGAAGGGAAGGGAAAGTCGTCTGGGGAAGAATAGGAAAAGAGAGGTCGTGTCCTACTTTACCGTCACTCCATCTTGCCACTCGTGATCCTTCTGAAGCTGCTCTGCCTCATTGGCCAGTTTCTGGAAGGAAACACAAAATCAACAGCGTGAGTGTCACAAGTCAACAGGGCTTTCATTGGTTATTATACGCGTGTCCAATCCAAGGCACAGTCAGTTAAACCTCTCATTGCGTTTGTGTCTCAGGAAGTTCAGCAATAATGTTCATGGGTCAATTTGACTCGAGGCATGTTTAATCACCCAAATGTGTCAGTAGTAGGGAATAAAAAGCCCACTAACCATTGCGTATATTATTAATTCAGTTACTAACCTTTGAAAGGAACCAAGTTTCATTTTATATGTTGCTTATACTTAGACTACTGCGAACCCTCACAAAAGCAAAAATCCCTGAGTAATTGAGGCTCACTCCAAAAGGATTTGTCTAGTTTGGTCTAAATGAAGCCCCTCAACTCACTTCAACAGTTCCTTGGATCAAAGATGCCACTAGAGGGCACCGAAGCAATACTGCTGATGTAAATGACTGGGAAAAAAAGGTGGACAGAAATGATTTATTCAATTGCCTTACTATACACTTACTCCCACCACACTATATTTCACTTAAAAATGGGAATTATTATTTTATTGTTAAAATAATGTATTTTACATGCACATCAACATTATCCATTTTACGTCATCTATGAATTTTAAAACTCAAATGCATTGCTTGCTCCCTTTCTCTGCCGTATCTCTACTAATGGCCCCTAGGTAGTGATCTTGAGCCTGATATGTAAGCTGAACTCATTTACGGAACCCCGAATGAGTGCCAAAACACATCCCGATTACATAATTTAATGTTCTAAATACCTAGATTCCGATTCAGACAACTTTGTTCATCCCAGAAATGGTCGTTTCACCCACTTGCAAAAGGTATGCTTAGAGCATGGATAGTGAAGCTGAAATACTCAAATAATCACCGTAGAAGAATGTGTGGAATAAAGCAAACCGAAAAAAACAAGCAGAGGATAGAAAGAGTATTAAAAGCTGTTACAGGCAATTTACAAGGCAGCTTTTGGGGTTTAAAAGTGGTGATCCATCTTTCTTGGCGACAAAACCCCCCCCGACATACTGATGAATTAATACTAAAGCACCTCTTCTTCCAAATGTAGTCTGCTGTAATGCTATTCCATTTGTCTTTCAAAATCACCTGAGCGAGCCTTTAACTAAAGATTGCATTGTTGTCCTAATGGGAACATAGTCGAGTGAATCAACAAAATGAGGATCTAATTAGTGCATTGAAATTATTAACCCGGGAGCCTAAGCAAAAACACTGAGTGTGTGAGTGTGTAAGTATACGCGTGTGTGCTTGTAAAGAGACTCATTGATGTTAACGAGGCAAGCGCAGTGAAACATTACGTTGTTCAATATGGGGAAAATTCCACAAATTCTAGGCCGTCAAACTAGCTCATTGCATGTGGTTAGTAACCTCATACGAAATGTATACGGTCGTAAATCGAGAACCCCTTGTGAATTATTCCTCAACTTGAGGTAACCTTGAAATAACGACAGTGTATCTACGACAAAGCCTCCATTCTTTCTTTTCCCAACCCCTGTCAGGATCCATGATCTAGCTTCCCTTTCATCTTTTTTGATGGGGCCTTTTTCAGCAGCAAGAATCTCCTGTCGGCACTCTGTCTATCTCCGAAAAATACACCCTCCCCCAATCGCCCAAGTCGGCCATCATTCCTCTAGGACCCCATCTTATCCCCGGCATTTTAATGCAGTCTCACCGCACCCAAACAGCCATGCGTCTTCGGCGTTTGCCCAGATGGATGGGCAAGACAAACAGCCAATGAATCAGAGTGAGAGATGCGAGATGCACTTGTATAAGCCATACCGGTGGCTGGAACCCAAGCAGCTTAGAGGACTGGATGAGAGTGGTTAGATCAGCACCAATCGAAAAGCTCACAACACAGGACCACACAACACTCGCCACCAGAAGAGCTGACCCCACAAGTGCCTGATTGTTATACCGTCGTCGTCCATCTACGACGCATGACGGCCCTATTTGTCTCCGAGCCTTCTGGCAAGGTCAAGAAACATAAACACGATGGTAATGGATGGCGATGTCTGTCCACAAGGTCTACTACGTACAACTTATGTGAGCTACAGCCTACACTCAAACACATTTCCTTGATTGATGCTCGGGGACACTAATTTCATTCAGGTCATATTCAGAAACGGACCATAATTTGCATGAAAAATATGCACTCAAAAACAATGGTAGCTAGCTAGCCACCAACTGGCAGAAATTGACAGACATTCTCATTTGACTTTTGAGATAATCTATTAGTACATGGTTTCGCAAAATTTATTGAGCAAAGGTTCATATCTTACATTAGAAATCTAATGGCACACCATCATATACAAATGTCACAAAAAATATAAAGTATAAAGTGAACCCCTGATTTCTTATGATTCAGCATTTGCAAATTCACATATTGCCTGATTTTTATCACTTTAGGGCAGAATCTGTGCCAAGAAACTGCGTTAGAGTGAGTTGAGAAGCTTAGGCAAAAGTAGTGTATCGGCGCCAGCTTGTTGCCATTTTGTTGCCAAGGAACTACCTGTATGTTGAGGTGAGTTCAGGAGCTTAATTTATCCAAAAGTAATGGCTTGCTGCCCTCTTGTGACATCTATAGGCAATTATAAACCTTTTTGGGGGGTGTCAATTACAAATACTCAGAGATTTTTTTTTCTTTTAATGAGAATAGCAGGGATTCACTGTACTTACAAGCTTACATCTTTCCGTTATTAAGATTGTTGTGATATGAGGGTTGCTGGGCTGATGTTGAGGCTCTCTTTGCCACAATCTAGCTGTGGCATATCTGAAGCATGCTCAAATGTGGGCAAAGAAACACTGAGGGCCGAATTCACAAGAGGATTGCGTGGCTTTTTGTGGTGCTAATTGGTAAAAATGGAGCAAACAGATAAGAGTTTTATCCAGTTTTAGACATGCGCAAATGGTGAAAAATGTTACTGAGAAACCAAGAAAGCGTCTCCGTACGGCTGAGGTATTTGCGCGTACTTAATTGAGGTGGTAATGTGCTTATATTTGGTGAAAACTGCCCACCTCTATGCAAATTAGCCTCATTGATAAACAACGTCTAATTCACTTACGCCAGTGCTAATAGCCACACGCCGTTTGAGTGACGCAAATAACGCCTATAAAAAGCTGGTGTAAACTTCGCACTCCTCTGTGGAAACCTCTTTTTTGAGGCATTATACAACCTGCGACATCTGAGCTACGTGAGGGAACGCTCTGAGATGTACAAACCCTCATCCTAAATTACCGCATTCAACAAGCCATTTAAAACACATTATTAACATTAAATTAATGGGACCTTCTTCTTGTTTGGAGTGAAATCCAAGACACATCGGTTGCTTAAAAATGACATTGTGACTTTAAAACCTAACCTAATTCATAAAACAATCATTGATTGACAGAACAATAGCATTTCAACAAAGTTCTTGGCGGCCAATAAATCCATTTGTCACACCCACGTTGGAAGTAATGATCCTCTAAAAATCCAAAGATGCTTGCTGATGTCTCTGCTGTCATAAAAATCCTGCCGGTGAAGGGTTGCGTTGCCTCACTGTGAAATCACAGAGCGAGAAGACAGCAAAAAAAATGAAGGTGAGGCTCAGCATGAAGCAATTATAATCTTTAATATTCATTTCGGTTCTGTTTGCGCATGTCCAAAGGGGGAAAGATTTGTTCACTCAAAGTCTTTGCCGGGGAATGACAGCCCACCAGGGACAGGCGGCGTCACGCTGTGCAAAGCGTCAACTTGACACCGGACCACCTGCGTGATTGCAGCGGCCCGTGAGGCCCTTCCATTGAAGCATTAGCTTATAAAGGGCACTTCACACCGTACACTGCCGCCTGTGTTACCCGGACACACACTCGGCCAAAACAGCTCCACAACGCGTGTGTTTGAGCGAGAGGGCACTTGAGGGAACACAAGACGGTCCGTACGTGATTGCGGCCTTGAATGCAGCCACTTGACGCGTTCCAAATGACCCCGCTGGCTTTGTTGCCGGATCGTCGGCACATCGGGGCGGACAAAACTGAGAAATGACTCGGCTGAATAATGTGTTGAGAGAAGGGCATTGCTGAACTCTTCACTGATTGGCTGATGTGATCCATCCTAATCAAGGAAGTGAGTCTGGGGACCCTTGAGCACATCTTATCCATGCAGTACACAATTTGTCATGGTTGCAAACTACGATTAAAGCCGTTAACGAAAAGGCTGTCACACCAGTCGATGACTACAAAACACAAGGACAGTAATTCACAAAGTCACTTCTTTTTCGTGGAAGCTATCCCCAGCTCAAAAACTAACTGTGCTCTTTCTGAATTGCCACAAGATGGCACCAAAACCTCAGTCTGATAGGAAACTAGTTTATTGGTGTCAAGGAACTATGTTGAAGCGATACATGTCAACTGTGAGACAAGCTATGCGTGTCAGACAGAAGATAAGTATTGCCCATGTTGTTAGTGGAAGACGGTGCGAAGGAGACTTGACTGCCTGCGCACGCAAACACGCATGAGCTTGGAATTATATGAAACTGTTTTGGGATATCATAGTTTGTGGTAAAACTTTGACTATAATGAATTATAAACATTTAGGGAATTGTCATCAATTACTCACAGTTTTTCACTGTTCACCGCAGGGCTCGGACCTGACTACTGTAGACAAACACTTTTCCAGCTGCAAGCTGCATTTGGTCACTTTCTGAGAGCCAAAAAGAAGTCAGTAGGTTCTCGATAATTCCCTATTCGGGCTCCAGCACTCCGGAATGCAGTACCGGTAGAAATGAGAGCTGCTCCCTCAGTGGAAATGTTTAAATCTCGGCTTTAGACTTGTTTTTATCCACTTGCATTTAGTCAAACCACACACAGGCCTCTTTTCCTGCTGCTTCTCCTTTCACTTGCCTCCTCCTCTCATGCTAGGTGGCGTTGAGTGAATCTGATGCTGTTGCTGTAAAGATTCTGCACCCACCGACCAGGACAAGATCTGAATTGGGCCACTTCCCCGGAGGTGTTGCTAGGGAGAATTCTGCATCAACCGACCAAGGGCAAGGTCCTGAGGAGGAACCACTTCCACCGAGGCATTTTCCTGTGCTGCTGCTTCTTATTAAATGGCCTCAGACGTTGGCCTGGTTAATATTGTATAGCACCACATTGCAGGTTAAATGTTGCCCACTCTTCATCCATCTCAGCCTGGTCAACCTGGCACTGGGATTCCCTCCATCCGAGGTCCCTTCTCAAGGTGTCTTTGTTTTTTCCCTCATCTGTGGTTTTTGAGTTTTTCCTTGCCCATTTGGGGGGATTAATTCAGGGAATGTCGTTAATATTTGTCAACTGTGGGCTTGTGAAACCCTTTGAGACAGTTTTGTGATTGTCTTCGATGTCTAAAATGAACCTGACATGCATCTTTTTAGAATATGTGAGTAAGACGAAGTACCCATATTTCATTTTTCAAAACGAGTGCATTTTGCTGCTTAACTTATATTCCACAAACGCAAAATTAATCAGAATGCTGTGTTTCAACTAGTGGGCCTGCTGGGAACATATTCTTGAAAAAAATATGTTTGTGTTGACTTCCCCCATAGTTTATACATTGTTTTCTTTTTTTAATCCAATGCTCTGTCTCTTAACCAATGAAATGCATCAGAATATACATGTGACGGTGTCATTTTTTCGAGGAGTAATGGCGGACGCCGTCGATAGCGGTAGCTCTGCTATAAGTCACGGCAGTGATTTAGATGACACGCTCGCGGACTTTAAAGCCGTGAAATTATCCAAACGTGATGTAAGATGTATGTTCGTAGACAATGACGATTTCAACGTCTTTGTAAGAGAATACAGCATGGTAATTACCACTTGATTATTTTTGTATTAAAAATAGTGCTTCACTTGCATCTTCGATTGAAACAGTAGACTAATAAATGTGTGAAAGCCACATGTCTTAAGCTCTCAAATTCTTTTGGAATTATGTTTCTGTCTGCTACAGGGGTTGAGATAGTCATTATTTTGTAGGTGGCGAATATGTCAGGTTTTCAAGGGTGACTCCAAAGACCACCGTAGGTTTTAGAGAGATGTCTCACGAGGGGCTTCAGACTTTAATGGGTTAAAGCCGTTTGAGATAAAGTCATTACATTGTATACAATGTACATTGCTTTTTTATTTCTTTGTATTGTTAATGTTAAATATCTTTCCGTGCTTCAATATATCACAGCGAGATTGAGATGTACTTGAAATAGCACGCTGTCAAATCTTTAATGGCACTTTTTCCATCTTCGTTTATGGCATGAAATAATGCAACGTCTAAATGAGCACACTTGTTCCGCATAAGTGGGCTTTGTACGGGGTCATTTTTAGTAATGGTACATTTTATTATTTCTGTCTCTCAGATGGCACTCTATAACAAAGACAACTACGGAGCCACAAAAAGCTTATTTTTTATTTTGGCATTATTTTTTTTTAGGACGTTATTTTTTTCTAAAGATAAACACCATTACTTTTTAGTACCTTAAGGAAGGGGAAATCAATTCATACTCTAGCTGCCTCATTTTGCACAGAGCTGGGCATCATCCCTCCGTCCCAGAGTTTCCGTCCTTCATATATAATCGATCCACGCCGCCCCAGTCGGTCAGAGTCAGCGAACCGGCGTTGAGAACGGACTTACCGCAGGTACCGCACTCCTGACACGCAAGGAAAAAAAATATAGTATTGTGTATCTTACCACAGATGCAATGACATGTGCCCCATATTGTTTTTACTCCACCGATCTCCATGTTGTGCGTGTGTGTGTTTCAGCTGTTTTTGTTTGATATTTTTTCTTCATTTGGCGGCGTGTCTGCTTGTGCGGCGCCTGCGTGTGACATGAAAATTAAGTTCTCGATGCAGATTGGCTGTCGCCAATGAGGGATGGGCCGGGACCACATGGGTTGATTAAATATCCAGGATGGAAACTCAGGGACGGGGGAAAGATGCCCAGCTCTGGTTTTGCATAGACAATCCGGGAATGTACTTGTCATATACTTGTCTACAGTGTTGGGAAAGTTCCCCTTCTACATAAAGTAGTTCAAAGTGTTAAAATGAACTACGTCAGTTCATAGTTCACAATTCAAAATTTTGAACTAAGTTCACAGCGTTCCAAAATGAACCAGCTAATAGATTGTTCTTTTTTTTTTTAAACAATATGTTGCGAGATATTGCCGTCAAAATACTGGCACCTCCGACATTGTCGCCACCCGTTCAATCCAAACTTGTTGACAGCTGCAACTTGCTGCTTGAATGCTCTTTTTTTTAAAGGAGGAGTGTAAAGCAAAAACAGGAGTGTAGATTTTAATGGCTGACGACGGCAACAAAGCTGCAACTTCCCAGACTTCTATTCTGCAAAATATTGGAATCTGCATCGGCCTGAATCATATCCAATCCATATCGATCGGCCCCTAGTTATGGAAATTGCAAATGCTCTTTTTGACAAGGCAAGACTGAATTAGAGATATCTGCAACACATATCCACATAATCCAGCTGTTAAATGTTAAGTAGGCTTGCCATAGCTACCATCTGAAACCAAAGACACCCGTGTAACATATTTAAGTCATCATTGTTTAAACCCTTGTACATCAAGCAGGGATGTTCCTCTGGTACCATAGCGAGAAGCTGCCGCTTCACTTTATGCGCTGACACACTCGGCCAGTTAGAATAATCAGCGGTGTCAGGTCTGCATTGAGAGTGCAGCAGACACGATACATCTCAGGACAGTATTGCTTCCGTGATATTTGAGGAAACGAAGGGCATAATCATAGCAGGCATTAATATGTGCGCCGCCAGGGCTGATGACAAATGCGTGTTGTATTAAAATGTCAGTGTGGTGTCACGGCCCGAGGGCTCGGCGGGCTCAGTGCGGTTTAGCTTCGTGCAGCGGTCGCTCGGTCCATGAGGGGGCAGCAGACTGAGTCCCGGCAGCCGGTGGAGTCTGTCGGAGTGAGAGCGGTCTGCTCTAAGCTCTTCATTCTGTCTCCTCCACTCGGCTGGGATTAAGGCCAATCATAGAAATCACTGAGTCAGAACCGTTCTTCAATAACAGATGGAGGGACTTTCCACTCCAGAATTTTAAAACCCTCACAGACAAACTCGCTTTCGCTTCGCACTCTCACCCTCCTTCTACCGCCCCCTCTCCCCCATACGCCACCCCTGCGTCCTTACCTTTCGTTTCTCCCCACTCCCTGTCCTCTTTATCGCTTCCCCTGGCTGGGCTCTTTTATCCTGCCATCATATGCCGTACACCATTTCTTTCTATCAGTTTCACTTAACTGACTTCAAACTTCCGACCCAATACATACAAAGTACAACAACTGTCAAGCGAACTTCATAAAACGACTATAATTGACTTGAAATAGTACAGAAGTCAAATTTATGGCAAATTTTCGTGCAATTTCAATCAGTGCAGTGGCGGCCACAACTCTCAAGTTCACATTCAGGTCAGTGCTGTGAAGTAGCAAAGTAGAAATATGTTCTTACTTTCTGTATTTTACTTATTGAAGTATTTATTTTTCGGACCGCTTTTTACTTTTACTCCCTTCCTTTTCTCACTGAATCATGGCCTCGGATCTTTGGATGAGGGCCTTCCGGTTGTTCCAAAGTCAAATCTTAATCATTATTTTCATACGATATATGCCTGGTATATAGACTCTTGTTCTTTATTCACGTTCTACTTTGTAAGGACAGGTGCTATATAAATGAAGCGTTTAAACATTTGAAACAGATATCTCTATTTTATACTTGTTTGTCAAGATAGGCTCATTACTTTTTTTCAACCTCGTAATGACACAACGTAAAAAGATGCACATAGAGTGAGGTAAAGTCAGCCAAGGAGGAGTGTGATTGATTGAGACCTTTGGGTCTTTTAAGGCGTTAAAAACAGGAACAGCAGCGGCAGATCTGAAACTATTTTATGTGACAAGACTTTTTTTTTCCTTGTGCCAAGTTATCAAAACAAGTATGATATTGCAAAATTGCTTTTTTACTTTTTCACTTCAGTGTCTGTGCTTTTTATTTATTTTTTAAATCATTTTAATCAAGATCAGGAGTTGAATCGGTTCTTCTACTTAGCTAGATTTTTTTTTCTCTGATACAAGCACAATTATCTGTACTTTTATTAAAGTATGCACTTTTGCCACCTCTGCAGGTCACGAGCAACTATGGCCTGTCCCCTTCTGAGTAGTCCAACAGTGTTGAAGTCCATAATGAGGAGCAATAATGATGCTTAATTCCAGGTCCCTGATCGGTAGACGGGCAGCTGGGTATTGTCGTATTAGCCAATTCCGTGTGTTGGATGGGTGGGAGACCCCAGCTTTGTTCTGAGCACCAAAGCCCGCTGGTGGCAGGCCCGTTAGCGGGGGCCGGCGAGTGTGGCGCCATTGTAGCATGTGCCGAGATAATCCCCTGCCTTTGTTTCACCACGTAATCTTCCTCTTCCACGACGGAAATGTTAGCACTCTTCTTCTACGTTCCCCAAAAAAAGGGTCCCACAACCATTCTCAGCTGTTTCCACGGAGACCGGATCTGGATGATGCAAAACCGTCATCAACCCACAGATGGGGAGAATTTACTGTCTTTTGAACAGAACAAAAATCCAGCACTAGGCTTTTCTTCGCTTCACACTTGCCCACAAAATGCTATATTGCTACGGGAGATTGCCAGCATTGTGCTCTGGCTTCAACTCCACCAAACAGGCAGCTGTAATTACTTTTGAACAATATAGTCTCTCTGGAGACACCAAGCTCCTATACAAAAGATTTAGAAAATAATCACCCCTGATCATTAGTTCTTCTGTGCAGTCTACTTCAGTAGTTTATTATGATGATTAATCGGATATACAGACTGCTGAAGGGCACGTTGAAGTGCACCTACATAATCTAATGAACAAAAACGCCTTAAAAAGGTGAAATAACTGACAATTTAAGTTGAATTAAAATGTAACACATTCCCCACATTCTATTTTAAAATATGTTCTGAAGAGCACAACAGAATTGTATTATATTAACTTATATCCACCCCATTCACATTTACCCTGTCACTGAAAAATACGTCCATAATAATTTTTAAAAAAGGTGTTAAATTAACACTTCTCTCACCATGTAGGTGTAGAAGCAGAATTATTGATACGGCACTTTATAATTTGACCATTTAATGTATATCCATGAAAAATGGAATGGCAATTTTACTTGTATTTCATTCCAAACAAAACAACAAAAATTAATTAAAATGTCAGCCTTCACATATAGAGAAGGAATTATGCTGGTGTCAAAACCCAGTGTAATGACTGTTTAAGTAGGGCTATTTTTCTATTATGTTTTACAATTGTTAAATGACATGGTTGACAGTATAAGGATTTGGAGAAAGTTGGGTTTGTTGGAATAAAGCACATTTTTCTGTTTTAAAATAGGGGTTCTAAAGACCAAAAATGGAACAACCGTACCAACAAAAACATGCTTGGATTTAATTGTGTTCACTTCAAATATGTTTCCCCCTGTCAAAGTAATTAAACGTCAATGAAAACTGCTAACATAATGAAAACAGTGTCAGTGTTATCTTATCTTTTTTTTTTTTATTGATACAGTATTTTTTGTTTTGACCACTGCAGCCATGAAAATATGGAAAAAAAAAAGTTTCACAGTACCACTCAACGCTATTTCATTCTAAACGATATCCATTTTGCTCATTCCAACCCCAGTGCATTTGATACTAAAATGGTGGGGTTACCATAACACTGAGTGTGTGGTTTGATGCAATTGTAATGCATATAATGATTCACTGCAGCAACTATCAGGGTGAAATTCAATTAAAGGTCCCATGGGACAGATGCTACAAGCGTCCTCATTGGGTGAATGATACCAGGAGGTCAAGAAAGGGCAGTCCAGCCAAAACCAATGAGCATAATGACTATCATCTATTAGTGGCACGGAAAACCATAGCCGGAATTTATACAGGATTCTCGGAAATTACAATCTGATCTGATACTGTACACGTTTGGATGTGTTAACTGGAATGGAATTTAAATTTAAACTCATGCCGAACGTGTTCTGGATCTGATAGCTTTGATATGACAGCTTCTGACCCTGACTGCTACACACAGCACATTGTGTTCATATTAAAGAGAGAGTCTGTTCAACAGGTCTGTCCATTGCAAAGTCAGAGGCTCCAATATATATATTTTTTTATTTGCGTACAAGACCTAATTAAAGCACAATTACACTGATCAATTTTTTACTAAACTTTTTTTTTATTAGAATGAGTCAATTTTTCTAGATGATTTTTTTGCGCTGAATCCTAATCTGCCCTTGTTTTTGTCTAGTACATCAGGATTTCATAATAATAATAATAATAATAATGATATAATAACAACAATATAATATGTAATGCAGTAATATATTTAAACATTTAGGAATTAAAGGGTTAGGTTCAGCAACAGGTGGATTTTTGTATCCGAAACGTCATACCTATGAATTACAACACATGGTAAAATCCATATAGTGCAAGCTTTTAAGGGTCAACCTTAAAAACAAAAAAATGACAAGATCTCAAAATCCTGATGTGATAGAAAAAAGTAAAGACACTTTTGACATCAGTGTCAAAATATGTTTAGGGACACATACAGCCACCTCTGATTAAAATAAGATGTTGACCAGTGTTACTGAAAGTGGTTCTTCACACTGCCACATGGATACCATTTGTTATCCCATCCAGAGGGTTTCACTCTATATGTTGGCGTTGGGATAGCAGACTTTAAGTGAAGGTTATGTAGTTGTCTTTAACACACAAGATGTGATTCTCTTTATTTTATGGTCAGTTTGACAGAAACTGGGAGTGGCATTAAACATCTTGAAGCCTCTTTTTTTTTTAAGAATTGTTCAGTCTGGCAAGCTGCTGATTCTTGTGAGTTCAATTGAGTTCACTGACATCACACAGTGCTAGTATCCCAAATGTTCCTCACAAATTAAAGGCAGAAAATTATCCAAACGTAAGCTCGAAAGGCACTACTGTCCATCCGTCTATCCATCCATTACCTATAGCACTTGTCCTCATTTGGGTCGGGGGCGGGCTGGAACTTATCCCAGCTGATATTTAGCGAGAGAAGCGTAGGACACCCTCGACTGGGCAAACACAGAGACTGGAAACCAGATCTCCTGACTGTGAGGCAAATGTGCCAACCACAAGTCCACAGACTCAATGCAAATAACCCCTTGAGGGAGATAAAAAAGGTTAGTCGTAGTACAAGACAGCAGCAGACAGACCCGTAAGCGTGATGAGCCGAACGTACTTGGGCGCACAGTCCGGCAGGGCGGCGAGCGTGGGGATGTGTGTCCGGTGACTCGAGGGAGCGTCTGTTTGAGTTCACTGTCAGTATTTGACAGATCATCATAAACATGCCCAAACGGCTGCCCCCTTTCTCCCCCAAGTTATTAGCATGGAACAGACATCAGATAGAGTGAGCGAGTGAGAGCCAGAGCGCCCAAGGGCGCCCTTTTCCTAAAAATAACAATGCCGTTTGAGATGTTAGTGCCTCTTCGGCGTCGCCGTTAGGCTTCAACCTTGGAGGTGACCCGCAAGGAGGAAATTGCATAGCGGCAGCGTTGAATTTTCAAGAGGTGCAAATGAATCACGTCGAGAGAAGCCCCACGACCGAGCACACGACTGCTCCTTTTGCCGCTGCATCTGGTAACAGGTTGCTTGAGCGACCTGCCCGTTTTCCACGAGTGGGGGTGGTGGTGGATTGGAGCCAAAGCTGTATCAAGATGCAGGGCATATGTCTCCTTGATCAGAGGTGACAGCGATACACACAGACGCACATACAGACACACACGCTGCCGAAACAACGCAACCAAACGAGATGAAAGCTGACGCGTGTCCTCTATTTATTGGCCCCATAGTTCAATTATCTGCTATTTGTGTGACAAAAAAGTAAGATTATGCAGATTATTCAACATGAATAAAACAATGGCAAGGGCTAAAAGTCCTTGACGGGGAAGTCATAAAAGACTGTTGCATTCTGCCGGGATTCGAGTTATTACTTGAGCTTTAGGCACGCACGCACACCCACCCCCCCACACACACACACACACACACACACACACATGGACTACCACTGTAAAAAATATATAGAGTAATTCACAGTTTGCTATTTTCGGAGGAATTTATCCTCTGTCATTCACTGGAAGATCTATTCATAGATTTTGTGCTCTAAGATGCCACAAAATGGTGCCAATGCCCTAAATAGGAATTGGTCTCAAGGAAGTACATACAGAAACACATCATGACTGAGAGACAAGCTTTGTATTTTGGGGAGGGGCTTTGTTACACCTGGGTTGTTAGTGGAACTTTAAGAGTCTTCGCCACTTGTGGATGTACATGCACACTTCGGGTGCACTTTTAAAAAAAAACAAACAAATCATCAGCCATTCATTTTTAAGAGCAATGGT
The DNA here is from genome assembly GCF_054856515.1 of Filicampus tigris. Taxonomy (NCBI): domain Eukaryota; kingdom Metazoa; phylum Chordata; class Actinopteri; order Syngnathiformes; family Syngnathidae; genus Filicampus; species Filicampus tigris. The sequence continues at coordinate 8,116,534 of NC_141225.1, read as the reverse complement.
GTGAAATTATCATAGTTTGTGGTATACAGTATTTACAATTCAAACTATTACTGTAGGCAAATACAGGTATTATTAGGGAGGGCTCATTTACTTGCTTTTTTCTTTTTTTCACTATTTGCTGTAGGACTTGGTCCCAATTGCAACAGATTGCTGTAAACACAGCAATTAAAGATAATTTAAAGAAAAACATGCAGGTTTTTTTTTTCACCAACAAAATCAGTTGTCTCAGTAACAAGTGACGTGCTGGTAGCTAAAGACTCACAGAATTATGTTTGAAAGGGCAGCAGTGAAAGTGAGCCAGGCTTAAAAAAGTTCATTTCTATAACATGTCCCTTTAAAAAGTAATAAATTCCCGCCGGTAGACCAACATTATAGCACAAGACTAACAACTACAAGATGTAGAATTTACTTTGTCCGGTGCTGTCTTGATTGGGTTAATTTACATGATACCGCCCCAATACCAAGTTTCTCCGCCCATGTTTCGGTAAGATTGGCTGGGCAAAGATCGGCCACTGTCGTGGTTGGCAATGTGTGCCACAAGGCGTTGCCTTCATGAGTGAAAACAGTTCTTTACAGGTGTTTACTTTTGTCTTCAAACTCTGGGATAAGTGAGATCAAGTATCTGGTTGTCACAATAACAAAAGCCATAAATTCAGCATTAGCCCAACAGTAAAGGTGGCGTAGTGACCCGTGGCCACTTGCAAGAGACAGGACCGCCCCTTAAAATTATTGCTTATTGCAGTGAGTCAGAACTAGAGGGTCAAAAATGGTAGTAAGTCTTAATCCTCGGGATATTTTGAAGACATCGTGTCATCAATCAAACCATACAATTTTCATGTTCTGCTAACACTCCTCTGCAAACAAAAACAAGCATACATCACAGAAACAGAATTTGTGTGGTTTTTTTTTTCAACATCCAAATAGTAGCTGTGCTCTGTTGACTCTTTCGTCATGGATGTCAGAGTATTATGATGAAGGGAAAAAAACATTTAGCATGACGGCAACTTTGTCAAGGCCGGCGCCAATTTCATTTTTGACTGAAATAAATGTACGGCAGACATTGCCCGGAAGGGAGGCACGCAGTCTAAAGACATATGGCACATTATTGCTGTCATTCTACAGACAAAGTGTGCTGTTTATAGCCAGGGTGCCATGTTTATGGCCCCTTTAAATCTTGCCCACCTCTCCATATTCTTTGTATTGGAGCCGTTTGGCCTGCTTCTGTCTGTTTGCTCTTCTACCTAAGTAGCTCTATGACCCACACCGCTATCATACACCTCACCACCCCCACCCCAACCCGTGTGTGTCACAGCCACCCCTGTCATATCCGTCATAGGCGTTCAGTTGCTGGTCTTGCTCTGGGCTTCAAATGCAATTTGCTTTCAATATGCTGTAATTGCTTTGAGAGACATCCGTGTCGACATGTCTTTCCTCCCTTATGTCTACTTGAGGCCGGCGCGGTGGGGCTTTTGGTTGGCACGACTGCCTCACAGTCAAGAGGCTCTGGGTTTGAAGCTCAGCGTTTGCATGTTCTCGCCATATTTTTTTCAAGCATATGTTCTATACAGAGCCACTAGTTGAAACATGCCATTCTGATTATTATTGAGTTTGTGGAATTTGAGTTAAGCAGCAAAATCCACACGTTTTTAGCCATCTGTGGGGGCGGCCATTTTGTCACTTCTGTCCACGACCAATCAGGGTTCAGTTTCGGAAAACAGGTGAGCCGCGATTGTTCGTTACCTAAGACCTGAGCAGTTGTGATGTAATTTTCAGTCGACAGAAGTGACAAAATGGCCACCCCATGAGATGGCTAAAAACAGTTGGATTTTTCTGCTTAATGGATATTCCAGAAAAGCAATATTAATCAGAATGCCGTGATTCAACTAATGAGCCTTCATAGAACATATTCTTGAAAAAATGTTTGGGTTGATTTCACCTTTAAGCAATTTCATATCATCGGCAGAGGTACACAGTAATCAGGAGTTGCACTGGCCAGGGAACACATCTAAATGTCTTCTCTAACAGAATATCTTTTGAAAAAAATCATTCGAAAAAAATCCTTTGATTCTTGCAGGCAATGATAATTAAATTCATTGGCTTCACAGTATAGCAGGGGTGTCCAAACTCAGTCCTCAGGGGGCGCTATCCTGGCTGTTTTCCATCCCTCCCTGCTGCAACAGACCTGATTCAAATGATCAGCTCATCAGTAAGCTCTGAAGAAACTTGACAATGATCCTGATTATTTGAATCGGGTGTGTTGCAGCAGTTATTTGAATCAGGTGTGTTGCAGCAGGGGGAGATGGAAAATAGGCAGGACAGCGCCCCTTGAGGACTGAAGACACGCCTGGTTGAGATTAATGTTTTTTTTTTTTTTTTAATAATGTCTGCCGTGTCATTTATGCTCCATGCATACAGATCAGCTCGGTTTCCACTTCTTCACCATATATTCGTTTTTTTTCATTATTCCAGACCGAGAAATGACAGGATTAGTTGTGGCGGTTTTTAAATGTGATTGTTATCGTCCTCTCCTGGGTACACAATTAATCCCTCTCACTTGCTTTTCGTCTTATCAACTCTCCAAACCCCCATTTGGGCTTCATCTGGCCTCCATTCCTCCGCTACGCCCCCCTTCGCGGCCTCGCCTTCCCAGAGGAGATCTTTATTCAGAACACAGAAACGGAAATAATTGTCCTGGTATTTATACACCAGCAAGTGTCTCGCCTGGGAATATGAAATCATACCATGATGTGTTCGGTGTAATCGCTCCTTGCTGGTCTTAGATGTATACATTCCACAATTCATCTACTGTGGTATGAAGTTTATTTTTCTCCGGGTATTCCATCTTTTTCCGAGATTACAAAACGATGCATGTTAAATGCTAATCTGCCAATAGGTGTGAATGTGAGTGTGTATGATTGACTGGTGACCAGTCCAGGGTGTACACCGCCTCTCGCCAAAGGCATCTGGGATAGGCTTCAGCTCACCCATGACTCTAGTTTAGTGAGAATGAGCTGTATTGAAAACCGATGGATGGCTCTTGATTTGATTGGAACATTCATATCAGATTTGCCAGCAGTTCACGGACAATGAAGACGACGCTTTAATGATTCCAAGACGCGATCGATCTGACCAAAAGGCTTTGGCTTCAGACTGTTCCGATTACTGGTTTGAAAATGTTCACTACTTTTGTAGGCTCTCTTTACATTTGATGTCTTTATTTGGACACCGGCTTCCGGCACAGCACAGCTCATCCCGCTCAAGTACAGAGATGGAGATAGGAGCTAAAACGTTGTGTTCTGGGATGAACTTGATTGAATTCATTAAAAAAAAAAATGAACTGAGCGCCATTTTAAAGTAGAGTTGCAAAATGTGTGTGCTTCACACCATGGGCAGTGGTATATCATTCTACTGGAGGAAAGTGTGAGCGAAAAAAAGAGTGGAAGGTTTATGCTGACCATGCAATTAAGACTTCTAAAGAGAGCCCAGGGCAAGCAAGGCCGTGGTGTTAAATAAGATTCAAGAGGCTGAAAGCATTCACAAAATCTAATGATTTGTGCAGAGAGACAAGACAAGGAGTACTCAGATTATGACAGTACTGAGGTTTCGGGGTAACCAACGGCATACAACGAACTAGTTTGCCAAGTGGTTTAAGAATATTTTATAACAAGGAGCAATAAGGCAAGCTCAGTTACTGCCATACTTACGCATTTGATTTGTGGCCTAGATGTGTTTTTCACACAACTATTAACTGTCATTAGGATTTTATCATTGAAATAACGAAGGTTATGATGGCAAACCCGTGAGTCACTGACGAGTGATTTATTATTAATACTTTTACTGTACAAAAGAGTTTACTTTAACTTTAAAGTCATTTTACAACATTACAAAAAAATACAAAGCAAGTGTGCATCACTTCGCAACCTGTACATATACAAATCGTCAAACTGTAACGAGTCATTATCTGTTGTTTAGTTGAGCTTTTTTAATGTCCACTCAACAGATAAAAAAAATACTCACGCAGTGGACTTTTTGTAACTTCCGCTAACAACCCAGGCAAAACCTAACTCCTCTCCGACATACAAAGACCTTACAAGTTGAGATGTATCACTCCACTTACTTCCTTGACACACGTTATTGATTTCCTGTGAGGCAGGGATTTGACGCCATCTTTTGGCATCATAGAGACTTACAAATTGAGACATTCAGCAAGTAAGTGATTTTCTTTTTAGGGGGGTGAGAATAGCTGAAGATAGGTTCCACAGGAAAAAAAAATGCTTATAGCAAACCATAAAGAGGCAGGGATTCACTGAAGACAACATGGTCACGTACTGGCCTGAAATTTGCAACCTTTAAATATCCTACAGAAAGGAAAGGGAAAAGACTTACAAAACAATGTGATCGATAACAGAGTGGAAAAAGACAAACTGGTAGACGATGTCCGAGCGCAACAGAAGGCCAAGCTAAGCAGGCGAGTGAGGACGAAGTGTAACCTTGACAGAGAGCATCTTCTGACAAGCATCTGCCTCCTATAATAATTTGGAAATAATCTCCATCCACAAAGGCCCAGCAGTCTGGCAGAGTAAATGCTCTGTGCCTGATCGATGGCTGCGATTCGGCCAGCTGCCGCTCGCTGCGTGCGCGGGTCTCAGCATCGATCTGGCGCCTTTGCACTCCCTCTCTCTCTCTCTCTCTTAGGGTCTCTCTTATGCTGTCGCACAGGAGGAAGAGGATGTAAAAAAAGGAGGAATTCAACCTGAGGCATACAAAACACCTTTTAAAAAGATGGGACTGCATGCACGACGCGTCCCAAATGGATCCGACCTGTGATGTCACTGGCGGAGGTGCAGCAGACAGCACATGAGGACAACACACTCGCAGCCACTCTGAGCACGTGCTTTACGGCGTTAACCGCCAATGTGCACTCACCCCGCCGCAATTAATTGACTTCTAAATTGTCGACCATTAACGCGAATTTAAAGGAGAAGATGCTGTCCTTCCCCCTTGAAACGGCCCCAGCTTTGAATGATCATGTTGATCAAAAAGAGCATGATGTGCTTTGAATGACTTATTTAGAAGTTTCATACAGAATGTGGATATGCAAACTTTTGGAGATAAATGAGCATGGCATTGGGAGGAGCTTTGACAGCTAGCCTTGATGTTCAAGGCAAGCCAAGGCAAATATATTTGTATAGCACATTCCATACACAAGGTAACTCAATGTGTTTCACACAACCAAAAGCACAACACCTGAAAGCAATACCTAAGACGTTCAAAGACACAGCAAAGACATCAAAAGTAATTAATTAAGATGACTGAAAGGACGTACTTTGACAACATGTAAACACGTTTACCAGCAAAAGATTTCCAGACATTTAAAAGCAAAGGAAAACAATACTGTTGGCAATTTATTCCATGTGTGTGCAGCATAACAGCTAAATGCTGCGTCACCATGTTTACTTTGAAACGTGGGCTCCACTAATTGACCCGAGTTTGCAGAACTCAAAGGCCTACCGGGTTTATATTCAATTAGCACTTCTTTCATGTATTCAGGACTCATACAATTGTGTAATTTATGAACAAGTAGCAGCATCTTAACCCTTTCATGCATAGTGATCACTACAGTGGACAGCTATTTAAAAGTTGCTTTCGCATACATTAATTAATCTAAATTTAAACAAATATTTTTAACCCTTTCATGCATTAATTATGATTTAATGTTATTATTTAAAATATAAATATATTTCTTAGGTTAATTAATATAGGCGAAAGCAACTTTTAAATAGCTGGCCATTGTAGTGACCACTTTGCATGAAAGGGTTAAAGTCTATTCTACATATGACTGGGAGCCAGCCCTTAGGACCGAGTAATATGTTCTGATTTCTTTGTTCTGGGCAAATATGATAACGGTCAATAAAACAACAGTGAAAATAAAACATCAGATTTATTTCCATGTTTCTTTATTTAAAGGGGAAGTCAGCCCAAACAATTTTTTTTCAAGAATATATTCTATGCAAGCCCACTAGTTGAAAGAAGGCATTCTGATAAATATTGCGTTTGTGACAAGACTTAATCCACCCGTTTTTAGCCATCTCTGACCTGTTTTCTGAAGCTGAGCCGTGATTGGTCGTTACCTCGGCCCTGAGTAGTTGTGATGTCATTTTCAGTCGACAGAAGTGACAAAATGGCCGCCCCCTGAGATGGCTAAAAAGGGGTGGATTTTGCTGCTTAACTCACATTCCACAAACACAATATTAATCAGAATGCCGTGTTTCAACTCGTGGGCCTGCTGGGAACATATTCTTAAAAAAAATATGTTTAGTTTGATTTCCGATTCAACTAAAAATTGGTCAATTGTTGACCATTTCTCCAGGACATTCCCTGGTATTATAACAACATTATACAGAAAAGAGGACTTCTTGTCAAGGTAGCATTTCTCCGGGTCCGCTTGCATTTCAAAGGAAGCAAGGGAGAATAATGGTAGAGAGAAACAGGAAGAGAAACACAGCCGTTATTACAGACGAGGTCTTTCAAGGTCAGTATTTAACAGTCTCCTTTACTGTCTCACTAAAGTGCAACCCACTAACACCCCACCTCCCCCAACCCGAGGCTGCCTAGAGGCACGCTCCTATCTACCGCCCCTCTTTCCTCTTCCATCATGCACCTTTTTCCCTGTCACTCATTCTGCAGCCCATGCCCCATGGTCACTATGGCTGACAGCTGCCGTAGGTCTTCAAACACAAGCTAAATTAAACGGGTGATTACCAAGCAAACAGGCCTCCTCGCCATATAGTCGCGAGCCATCTGTCATTCGGGGGGTAGAGCCAAGGTAACCGGGCATTGAACCGCGTCTTCTCTCGGGCCGCTAATTCATTTGCCTGTAAGGAAAAACTCCTGCCAATCATGAAAAGTGTTTGGCCATTATATTATGAGAGTCTGACAGAGTTATGACGGGCTGTCAAAGCTCATGACAGTGGGGAGGGAAACAGAGATGAGGAAGAGGAGGTGCAGGAAGGGTGTGAAAAAGGAGGTCAAGAAGGCAAAGCTGGATACCTCAGCTTTAGGAAGCGATTGTACACGGTCTGGTAAATGATTGGAGACAATATGGGAGATCATCACACAACAACGCATGCCAACACACAGGAGGAAAAATACATGACTCACAAAAAGTTTGCGTTTTGCCTGAATTGTCAGGATGATCCTAAAATACACTGACTTTCACAGCTTCATTTCACCTTCTTTAAACTTGTGAATGCACGTCTAACTGTTGAATTTCACTTCTTTTAGCACAACTTGCTGTTATCTTATAAGGAGCAGAACGGTAAAATTCACAACAGGTGTTTGATCTGTGGACTGACAAAAAAGCACAGTTGTGTGACATGCACATCTGCACATAAAACCAATCAAATATTTCTCCTGACAAACACTCAACGGACAAAGCATAACAGTCGCTTATAAAAATAGAGTGATATGGTTGGGAAGAAGGAAAAAAGTTACAAAATGATGACCAAATTACTGAAGTGAAAGTCAAGTCGAACATTTTTTTCAAGAATATGTTCTAGGCAGGCCCAGTATCGAAAAATGCCATTCTGATTAGTATTGCGTTTGTGGATTTTTAGTTAAGCAGCAAAATCCTCTCGCTTTTAGCCATCTCAGGGCCGGCCATTTTGTCACTTTCTGTCAACTAAAAATGACATCACAGTTGCTCAGGGCTCAGCTAAGGACCAATCACAATTCACCTGTTTTCTGAAGCTGAGCCATGATTGGTCGTGATCTGAGCCCTGAGCAAGTGTGATGTCATTTTCAGTTGACATAAAGTGACAAAATGGCTGCCCCTGACATGGCTACAAAAGGGTGGATTTTACTGCTTAACTCATATTCCACAAACACAATATTAATCAGGATGCCATGTTTCGACTAGTGGGCCTGCATAAAATATATTCTTGTAAAGAAAATATGTTTGGGTTGACTTCCCCTTTAAATAACATGAAACATGGAAATAATTCTATTTTCACTGTTATTTTATTGACTCTTATCTTATTTGTCCAGAACAAAGAAACCAGAACACATTGCTCGGTCATAAGGGCTGGCTCCCAGTCATATGTAGAATAGATTTTAAGACGCTGCTACTGGTTCATAATTCCCCAGGGCCATACTTTGCAGTTTCTGTTGACCAAAAGGCACAAACCTTTTTGAAATTGAGAGCTACTTCTCGGATGGTGATTAATGCAAAGGGCTACCGGTGTGATACGCACTTCTGAAATAACAAACTTGCTCAAATTACCTTTAATTATAATTAGTAACTAGTGATATACTAGTCAAGGTGCTCACGTTAATGATTTCTCATGCTTATCAACAATGATTTATCAAGATAAATATAAATAAATATCAGTCTCTATTTGTATAAATTCTACAAGTATGTATATTTTAAATGATCACTTGTACAACATTCCTAGGAAATCACGATGTTACATCATTGGCTAGCTACTTTCACCATGTTGGTGATCCTTGCTGTAGACAATAACATTTAATACAAATCCCCACTTCTATTGCCCAGTTTGAGCAGACCGAGACCAGGCAACAGTTGTAATAATGTGTCTGTGTGCATGGCATGCATGTGCCTAGTGCACACAACTGTGTATTTTTCTGGAACATCATCGCCCTTTCAATGAAAATACTTAATCTAGCAGATAGTGGAATGTGCCCCGTGGGGACACGCGCAGAAACAGTATTTGTCCGTCAGCACAAAATGCAGGTCCACGCCACAACTGATATGGGACAAAGCAACAAGCCGAGACAGACTCCTAAACAGATTCCACGTTGGTCGCAAACACAACAGAGGACAAGTGACAGTGCGGTGCAAACCAATGGAAAGAAATGGAAGGTGGGGGTGGGGGGTGGGGGGAATAATTCAATCTGCAGCCTCCTCCTTCAATCAGCCAGTTAAGGGGAAGAGAAGGCAGACGCATGCGATGCCTTTCCTCCCTATAGGCAGGGCGAGGGTGTCAGGCTTGCTGATAAGCGGCGGGCGAGGAAGATTAACTGCTTGCTCTGACGGAGGAGGAAAATAAAAGCACCGGGCCGACCTCTGATTCCCTCGGCCTCCCTGCGTCAGTGTCCTCCGCGTGTACATTAGCATGATGAGAATGTTTAAACGGTGGCCGCTTTGACACCGGCTCAGAATCACAACGCTCTGCACCAAAGCAACATGACCTCTAAATCCTTTCGCAACCCATCAAAGCTTCCATTGAGGCTTTGTACCCTAACACCGTGGGTGGCTGGTAGCCTTGGGAGACCACACAGTGGCTGAAACGTAAGTGTCACAACTTCCCCCGGTGAAAAGAATTGACTTTTTAAACAAAACTAGACTCCCATAGAGTGTGCGTGGTGAAAAAAAATAGTGTTGCTGCTAAAGTGTTGTGCAGTGTTCTGCGGCATATTTACAGTTTGCTCCTGACAAATTTACCTATGCATGAAATTCCTATAGTGGTGCCTTAAGAGACTAGTTAACTTGTCATCTCACAATATACATCAATAATTATGGCTAAAGATGTACAGGACAGTATGAACTGACAGACGTCACTTTCTGTAGTCGTATAAAGTAGAAATACTTATTATTTTGTTCTTCTTCCAATTTCAAACCAAATAAGTGCGCTGCCATCTAACGGTTGTCAGAGGAATTGCACCTAATATAAATGAGCATTAGACCAGAAAAAGAGTTATTAACTGTACAAAAAAATAAAAAATAATACAAAACAGTGGTACCACAAACCTGGTACTCACGATGGAATGTGGGGTTAACTGTATCTTTATTGGGTTTTTTTTTGTAAATAAATACCATTTACCTAATCTATTTTAAACTCCTGTCATTTCCATTGGCATTATTTGTTCTTGGCATTCATTAATTAATGATGCAAAACCTTTTTTGCTGATTATTCGATTAATCATTGGGCTAATCAGTAGAATACTGGATTTGAGAGGTCTAATCCGATTTGTGTGTATACACTGCACTCGCACTGTCAAATATCCAATATTGGATTTAATCTACATTCTCAAGGTATCTAATTGTACTTTTAATTTTTATTCACGCTGCCATGACGCGGATCCCAATTGTGGACCCTGAGAGCAAAACAATCCAAACGGTGTCAATTCAACCATGCTGTTTTAATACAGTCTGACAGTTTCAAGCAACAGAGTCAATTTCAATGTCATTATTTTCAGTATTCATGGACTTTTGACCATTTAAAAAAACGTAATCATTCAGGAAGCTTTTTCTTTTTCCTATTTCACAGGGCGACTATCATTTTTACACCCCCTGACTTTCTCCAAGTTGAAAACTGAGTTTTATGTTCTCTCTGAGTACTGTCTTGCCTGTGGCCTTCTCCCTTTCAGCTTGATGATTCCGTCAGGCATCCCCTTGTGTCATTTTCTTGCCGCAAAACCGAAAACCCCACACGGGTGAGAAATGTATGTTTTATTCGGCTCGGCAAGACTCTGCGCATAAAAGGCACAAAGCATGCCATTTATATTCATTTGTCTCTGGGTGACGGGGAAATGAAAGAGTGAACCAGATGCTGTTGCTACATGAAGAAGTTGCTTCCAGACAAGAGAGCATTTGTTGCGATAAAGGCTACGTTTAGATGGCGGAGTAAAACCACCCACCTATACGTGCACATAAACACTTCCTGTGTGCGGAGCCCATACTGTCAGTCCAATGAATGGTTTTGCGCGAGGCGGAAATATGGCATCTGGAAAGTGACATTTGTTTATAGGTGGGGCGGTGTTGGGGAGGTGGGGAGCAAAGGTATTCAAATGGAGCTGAAAATGGCACATTCAGAGCTAAAATAAACGTGTGCAATGAAGATGTGAAGAAAAGCGCTGAAGGCAACGTACTGCCACCAAGCAGATCGGGTTCTGACATTTTGACTAATGTGAAATGCTGCCAAGGGACAGTGGGTGGGTTGTTGTGACCTTTATCGGCGGGAAGTGATAGAATGACTTAAGACACAAAACGGTAATCCGGATATACGGCCGTCTGCCTTTTTAAAACAAGGCGCCGTGACCCGTCGCAGAGGGTGTTGCCATCTGGAATGACGTTCTGCGCTATGTGCGATGGTGGCCTCGTGACACATGCGCAACGGGAGGCCGGGAAAGTGACGCCATTGCAGGTGTCTGGTGACTTCTTCCTTCAAGGTTAAAAGCGCAACGTCATTCCCTCAACACTGTGAAGAAGGCGCCATACCTTAGAACAGTGTTTTTTAAACTTTTTGAACCGCCTCCTCAAATCCTTAGCTGCACTTCAAGTACCACCATTATGACCAACATTAAAATGCAGTAGTCAGTAAGCCTAAGTGTACATAAAAAACGAAGCAGAGGTTTTATTCCCACCAAAAGTATATTTAATACTATTGTAAGACCCTGTAACAATATGCAGTTTGAATATTGAAATGATGCTGCGACTAAAAAATGTTTTAATTAATCAATTAATTTGTCAATTAGTTTGGCGATTAATTAATGAATTGGATTTTAAACAACATGTTCTATCCAACCCTTTATTCCAAAACTTAATTTTATTTTAAATTGGCAGAGAAGAAAAGGCACAAAAACAAATTAATTATGTTTGACTTACTCATTTGGTCTGCAATATGTCAGAAAAGAAGAAAACATGTTGATTGTTGTTTTCCAAAGTGTTCCAAAATGTCTTACTTTAAAAAAACACAAAGATAATCAGTCTACTTTCATGACGGACTTCATAAATCGAAAAATGTTTACTGTTTGGAGGTTGAAATTCCGAGGATTTCGACAATCTTAAATTAAACATGTTATCTAAATGACTGATCAACTCTAATTCAATTGAAATGTATTGAACAAAAGTAACATTAAAATGGACCTGAATTAATATTTGAAAACAAACAGTAATATATGTTAACGTTGTGCACTTAAATAGGAAGTCAACTCACACATTTTCTTTACAATAATGTTCTATACAGCACCACTAGTTTAAACACGGCATTCTCGTTTTATTGTGTTTCTGGAATATGAAGTAAGAAGCAAAATCCATCTGTTTTTATCTTTCTCAGCTTGCAAATGTCACATGACCAGAAACCAGGTGAGCCGGGATTGGTCATTACCTGAGCCCTTAGGCACTGTGATGTCATTTTCAGTCGACAACAAGTGGCAAAATGGCCACAGATGGAGAAAAACATTTTTTGTTGCTTCAAATTCCACAAATGCAATATTAATTAGAATTCTATTTAGACTAGTGGGGGAGCATCAAACATATTATTGTAAAGACAATTCCTTCCTTGACTTTCCATTTAAGTTATATAGACAACTGAACTGTACTTAACAAATATATTGCAAAGGATTTAAAAAATGCAACTATAACAGTATGCAAATTTAAACATTCAATTCAGTGATTGTTCAAACACCATACTGTGAGAATCAATCTTAGGCTATGTTCATGCTGCAGTTTCAATTCAGATTTTTTTTGTGGCGTGTTACTGATTTTCTCATGCAAGGTGAGCAGTGGACTTCAAATTTTTTGGGGAAATCTAACCAAAGCCTCTTTTGTATGTGGACATAAATCAGATGTGTATCCAATTTGACGGCAGTACTGACGCTCAGGTCATGCTCATTCGACTTTTACGTCATCAAAAGCAGAAAAATGTCACAACTGTTTGACAAAACAAGAACAAAATCCTTGAAATTGCCACAAATGTGTCAGGAATGAGACCTACACGTGCGGCCATACTGTATTTATTTTCCCTGATTACACTGCAACATGTGGTGTCATGTGTGTCACTTCTGCATTATTGCAATGCAATATTATTATTGCATTCCGGTCACATTTGAAGTTGCAATGTGAATGACTACATACAGTAAAAAGATCAGTTTTAACACAAACATCTGAACTGGGCAGCAGGTTCTGTAGTTTGAACGTAGCCTTAGATGGGTACATTCAAACAGGTGTATGGGTGTGCGTGTGTGTGTATGCGATAATGGCACTGCAGGTCGTAGCAGATGGCTGCTAATGGGTGTTCATAGATCTGAATGACAGGGGCATGCAAATGGTTCGGGGACAGGGAATTATACGAGGCCATGTGCGATTCAGTCCGCACAGTGTCTCTTTCATATCCTCAATAAATGCGTGTCAGTTATCCTTCCATCATTATTTCAGGGCAACCCAGTCCCTCTGTCGTCGTCGGCTAAAACCAATCGATGTCAAAAACGTAAAGTAAATTTCATAGAGTACCGTATTTTCTTTTTTTCATAGTATGGCCGGGGGTGCGACTTATAGTCTGGAGCGACTTATGTGTGAAATTATTAACACATTATATTGTATCTCTTTCCTTTTCAACGTCAGCAAACAATACACCAAACAACCACAGGAGGGCGTTCTGAGGCTGCATATAAACCCGCATTACATATTGACTTTACAACGGGCAGAATAACATGTACAGTGTATATAATTTTACATCTTATTGTAACCCACATAAAGAAACATAAAGATGAATCCTAAAAGCTATTAGAATGTATGAATAATTTAAACTGTTAAAATCTAACATTTTGATAAATAAGTAATTAAAATAGTATGATAAAGACAATTTGACTGTCCATCAATATACATCTATACAAAATAGTGTACTGTTGCTTTAAGACACTGGCTGGGGTCTTGCATCAGCCACACGTACGGAGCTGAGAGCGGGCAAGAGAACAAAGAGATAATTACGACCGAATACATAAATACTTTTGGAGACTTGGAAACATTCTACACGGTCGGGGATAAATAAAAGACTTATTTAATCGATCTATAATCGTTTGGGTGGGTTTAAAGTTATCTTACCGTAACTTTCTTGTTTGCTACATGTGTGAATGTTAGATAAATGTTACATTGTAGCTCGGTGGATATGATGTGTACTAAGAGCACAATTAATTTCCTCCAAAAATGCGACTTAAACTCCAGTGCGACTTATATATGTTTTTTTTCTTCTTTATTATGCATTTTATGGCTGGTGCGACTTGTACCCCGGAGCGACTTATAGTCCAGAAAATACGGTACATTTTACTCGAAAAATATACTTTGTCCTAGTCGAAACAGAGTAAAATTTGAGAGTCAAATATTCAGAGTAAATTTTACACTGAAAAGAATTTGGAGTATTTGAGAAAAACAAGTGTCTACACTCAGAAATTCAGAGTAAATTTTACAAGGAGAGTTTTTGAGGATTTTTTTGCATAGTATTAGATTATTTTTAAAAAATCACTCATGGGTTGAGGAAGAAACCCACGACCTTCAGTTTTGGAGATGGCCACGCTACCACCTGAGCCACGCCGCTCCGACTGTGAGTTAGCAACTTGCTGAAATTATTTTCAATGTAAAACTCACTGAATATTTTACTCTGTTTATACAGGGATGAAATCTAATCTTTCAAGCAAAACGTACTCTACAAAATTGTCTGTGTACTTACTACATCACACGGAGGCACAGCATATGTAAACTAGAGTTCAAAATAAACGGTCAGAGGTGGGCATTTTATGAAATTTTGCCAGACGATTACACTGACTGACAAGCAAACATTTCCACTAGAGCTTAGTCTGTCACTTTTAAAAAGTGTCCTGACATTCATCCATCGTCAGCAAAACGGGCGTCCGTCAAAGACGGACTGACGGAATGCTCCGGCTCTGCAAACAGTGTTCTATAACTTTCGGTCAATAACCGTGCCGTGTGTGCATGTTTTATTTTGGTAGGTTTTGGCATGTGCGTGTGTGTGTTTGTGTGAGAGACGTAGTAAGTATGTTCTTGTCGCCACCGCAGACGGACTGGGCCGACATTAAATAATACCAAGGATTTTAATAATGATAGGCATATGGTCGATAGCAGCTAACGTAGTACTCCATCAGTTTTTCATTCATCCATCCACTTTCCATACCACTTGTCCTATTTAGGGTCGCGAGTGATTTTGAGTCTATCCCAGGTGACTTTAATGTTCCTGAGAATATATTCCAGGATATATGTATTCCAATTATTACAGGATTTAAGACTTTTGACTATGAGGATGGCTCCAGCTTCCTCACGCATTCCAATAACATCCAAGCTGGGTTCAATGAAGACTCCCAAGTTTTCCATTGGTGTGAATCGTTTGTCCACTTGTGCCCTGCGACAGAGCAGCAATCAGTCCTGGGTGCAACTCGTGTTTCACCCAGCTAAGCATAGTTTCCATTCACCTGCACCCCTAGTGGACACAAGCAGTATACGAAATCGATTGCCAGATTTTGGTACCACTGTAAAGGAATACATCTCAAATCAGGCAGGTGTGCCTAATTTTGTTGGCTGTATAGTGCAATTTAAATGATTTGGAGGAGTGTGCAGGTAGCATTCTGATAAAGATTGTGGAAAGCGACTGGGAATGTTACACCAGCTCACTTAACTCTGGTGATTACTCCAGTGTCAGGTTGACATTTATGGTGATAAATGTCACAAAAAATGCCAAAATACACTGTGAACTTTGGTTTTCAACCCTTCATATACTTCACGGGAAGAACGGTACTGTCTGGTACTACTACACTATCGCTGTCATTTCAATCTGCCAACAACAACACAGATACTGTCAGCATTTAGTTGATATTAAAGAGCTAACTCATTTAAATGACAAAAGACATCAGATACTGTCCTGGGTGACCTTTTTAGTTATGCCGATAACAATAATGAGACATTTGAAACAGAAAACTCAATCAATTTTAGCATCAAAACTTCCAACAGTGGCAAAAGGAATAAACACAACCACAATTGTTTTCTTCATATTCTGAGATCTGAGCAACATGACTGGACATGTTTGAACTACATTGAGAGTAATGTGATTAATTTGGCTTTAATTCAGTGTCAAAAAGTAAACTTTTCTCTTCTATTTTTATTGAACTAGAGCTTGTCCTACTTCCCCTCCTTTCCCTGATGGGACCGCAGAGTTGTAACTGCCTCTGCAGAGGCTACCGGAAAATGGGAAACTAAATTACTGTGTTAGAACCTAGAACATAGCATGCCTTTTGCAACACGGTGCGTCACCAAGTGCATGCCTGTTAAGTCCTAACTGGCGATCGGGTTGATTAATTATTCAAACTAGCTGACCTCCACGCCGTCGTGCTCAGGCGCACTCATTATGGAGCTCTTGTAATTCATTAAAAGTGCCCAGATGAACACGGGCCATAGCGAGGGCTGCTCGCTATTACCGATGGACCTGCTGCGTTTTCGGGAGCTTGCTGGTGAGTAAGTCAATCAAGTCGGACTGAAGATAATTAAAGACATGTTACCGTTCACATGTGCACTGAGGAAAATCATGAATGGTTCATCTGTATTAGTAATAAACCGATTATCGGCAAAGGACAGATCCTGTTTACACAGAATACGTTAAAATTGTTTTTTTACAATGTCAACGTGTTAGTGCCATCCGTCCATATTTTACACTGCAGGAAAAAAAAATTCAAACAGCTCCCACTTTTTGATTAAAATCCTTCAAAATTTGCACAAAACACAGCCTGAACAAAAGACGTAAATACTGTCTGTACACTGAAAAGACAAGCTGAATGATGTACCATTCATTTGGCATTTTCCATTTTGCACATGTTGCACTCGACTGGAGCGAGGTTACACGATTGTCCCTTCATCAGACTGCGAACACCTTCTTTATTTGTCACTGATTCACGCCGACAGCGGGCACATAATCGCCCGCCGCTGGTGGTGCAATTTATTGTGCGCACACCAGCTGCCGGCCAAGTGCTGCTGCTGTTGTTGTGGAGATGACAGCAACGCAGAAATCAAGTGCTTCACGTGAATTAGGAAGCTTTTTAGACACCTCTTTGGAAGGATTCATGAACGGGGCCGCAGGGTATCGTAGCCTCGGCTAACCGACTGAATCAATACAAGACACCTCAGTATGAGTTAGCAGATGCAACGTGACACAATAGTAGTGACAAAAGCTCATCAGCGGCGTGATGGAGGGAGCCTCGTTTTTAGGTCCACTGGCCAATTTCAAAGTGTGTCGGCTAAATGTAGGCATTTTAAATGAGTTATTTGTGCCCATTCAATTAAAAGCCAAATGGTGAGGTGTCTCTAAGGAAATCCTGCTGGGATAATGATTCCGCACTGTGAGGACTTGCTCATAATGCTAGTTTAACAACCACACAAAGTTTCTCTGCCATTGATTTCTACCTACAGTTTTGTAACTATGCCATTAGTTACTGCATTTAGTCACCATAAATAGGCACAGGATCAGGTGTGTATTTGGTCATTTGGAAGCTGAAGGCACACCATCTAATGAGGGAATCCGCATGCATTTGCTGCACTGGTAAAAGTTTTATTTTCAGATCAACACAGTTTTCAATGATAAATTCCATAAAGTCCCTCTTGAGGATTATTTCACTGCGCCAAATGACTAACCCTAACCCTAGGCCGAGCCTGCTCCGACGGCCCGCAGTGAACATCGAGGACTTGTAAAAAAATACATATAATAAAGGATACAGACATGCCTGTCACATTCAAAGTATTTATTTATTTTTTGTTCACATTTCCCACAATAATCACATCACTTAACACTTACACCTATCGCTGCTCATTGCTTCACGATGAGACACAGGCAGGAAGTTATGCTAAGATAAGTTAGCTCTAACAATTCAGTGGAAGATGCTTGGCCTCTGTAAAGTAGTGATGGGACGTACAGTGATGAAGATTAAGTTTGTTCGTAGTTAATTCACTTTATAAACACCAATTTAAAGCTGTTAACACTCAGTGAGTGTTCCCAAAATCTTTGTGATTTAAAGCATCACTCATGTCACTCTCCACCTCTCTACTGCATCCTCCTCGCCTGATACTGACAGCAGTGCTGCTGCAACTGGCAAGAGTGTATGGCTGCTGTTGGTGAAACCTCTGGTAGTTTTGATTTAAAAAAATAATAATAAATAAATAAATGTTTGTTTCCCTCTTGCCTTCCGCGCTCCACTGGGGTAACATCATTTTCCTCACAACTGTGAGAACAAGTTTTCTTTGTTATAATATTCTGAATCACGTCCGAACATATGCAGTGAGAAGATGGAATACTTTTTTGCATGGGAAAGGGCGAGGAGCAGTAGAGACGATTAAGATAGGTTAAGCATTTTGATGTGTTTTTCGGATCATGAATTAAGAAGAAAACAATAGTAATTGCTTCAAATCAAGCAAAACAAAATCAATCCGTTTTTACAAGCTTTTTAAGCCCCTGGAAATCTTGCCTATTGGTGACATTTTGTACAAGACATAATGTACCTGACAATCTGATCATCTTTTTTGACTTCCCATATATTTGTGAAATGTACAGTGAACCCCCAAATATGAATGGTCTGTCATGGCAAATTCACTTATTTGTCAAATCTTGTGGAACCTTTCCACCATTATTCATCGCAAAACTCACCTATTCTCTATTACCTCAAACCAAGCTAATAAATAACAGAATTGATTTGACCGCAATTTGGAATCAAGCACTAATGAAGTAAATTGAGGACCTTAATTTAGACAACATCTGCCAACTTGTGGCAGCAATAGGCAATTACAGTACAGATTTCAGAATACGCTTTTTTAAGATGGACGTCAATTATCCGCAGATTTCCAAAGTGCTCTGTCCATATGCCCCCAGAATAGCAGCGGTTCACTGTAATCTATTTTTCAAGGGGACATATTATTGGAAAACTTTGTTTGTATAAAAACAGTACAGAATTGTTTCTGTCCACCCTTCTAATGTGAAATGAAACAACCACGCAAATCTTAAGCTATCTGCCAAGTTGTGAGGAAAGCATTCTGCACTTGGGGATACTTATTAACGACATATTAACGGCCAACCCACACCAAGATTCTCCGCATCATGACTTGGTAGCTTGGCTGGGCAAAGATCCAGAGCCAGCTGGAGTCTTGTCACAGGACTGCGCTGTCTGAAGCACTACATCAAATCCAAGAGGCAAGCAGCGTGTGAACCAGTCCTTCTCAGCTTCCGTTCAGTTACATAACAGTGGGGCTAACGTCCACAATAATCATTGCAGACATACCGGTCTTTGTGTTCTGCGATTTGTCTGTGCACCACATACACACAGTCTATTGTATGAACTGATGCCGCCGCAAGTTAAAATGCTTTTATTGTCTTTATAACAAATGAGCAGGACATCTGGAAACTGTTTTAAATGATAAAAACGGCGTCATGTCTCCTTATTGATTTAATAATTGAAAAGATGCAAGTGTTGTCACCTCAGCCAAGTGTGCACTGTGTTGGGAAAGCCACGCTGAAGAGTCAGCGTCTTAGTGAATTATTAACAGTTAGAACATGATGACAGTTGACTGTGAACGGGCTATTCCTCCCCGTCCCTGACCCGGCTGCGTCATCTAGGTTACCATGGTCAGGAGGAGATGCAGGCCCGTGCCATCTGATTGATTAATTCTGTCAAGCACACTTTAGCCGTCCCCTGCGCGGTGTCCACACCGAGCTTCCCTGCAATCTTTCACAATTACTAGCGGCGTCACCATTAAGTCAAAGAGCATCTCCGTCATCTCTGAAAGACAAGCGGTCCCAAACAAACCAGCATCAATTATTGTGGCCAGCCCCACTTTCACTATTCTTATATTTGACTTGTTGTTAATGTTGGAATATTGACTTTTTTTTCCGTGAGAATAACAAAGGTGAGATCGTGAAGAGAAGAAGCGTGGATGCGACTACCTCACCTCAAAGCACTTAGTTAGACATATTATATACATATTATCACTATTTCAAACAGTTCCCAGGTGTCTTATGATGTCTGTGACATGCTTTTGTCAAAATACCCCAAGGATCAATAATTATTTTTGCCTTGTTGAACTTAGCCGGCCGGCTTTGAGTGAGAGGTCGAACAAGGAGTACAACTTTTGTAACCATAACGACGGGTCGGAGCTACGGGGTTGCGACAAGAAGAGAGAGGACTACTAGTGTGAGGAAAAAAATAACCAAGCACTTATCTCAAGGCACCACTGTATTTGTAAACTAACAATTAAATAGTCAATCACATTGCTATGGCGATGTGCCTACAAGTCATTTTTGCGTGTATTGCAATGAAATGCTGCGATGCATTACGGTAATTGACTTGTTTCTTCTACATTTTGACATGGCGACATCATTCACTCAGCACACAACTCCCTGGAAACTGCACAATTTTTCTGTGATTGATGATGTGAAGACAATTTGTAAAAGCCTGCTGTTGGGTTGAGACTCTCACAGGACAGCAGGGAAAGCACTGGACTGCAGAAATACTTTTTAGCTCCATGAAAAATAGAGCGGGTGGAATGACATGCGTCAGTTGCAAGATATTAGCAGCACTTCTCTACCTCAGTGAGAGGATCACAGGGAAAAGTAAAGCCACTCTGTCTATCCATCACTTCTGTCCAGCTGTCTGTCCAGCGCTTCAGATAGTAGAACCATTCTGCACTGGGAGACTGCATGTGAACCAAGTAGCCGGTACATTGAGTTTCATCCCAGTCCAATGGGACACCCGCTCCCACCAAACATGGATTCTGTGTGAAGTGCCGATATCTATTTATGTGGGTCAATCTTGTTTTTCCCAGGTGTGCTTCCATCAACCAGTGCTAAAGAGACTTCACTGATTGCAGCCTTTACCGCTCTTTGCCGGCAGTTACCGACGGAATCTCTTGTACATTGCCTCGAAGAAAATTCATGCAGCGCCAAGACCGTTCATCTTACCTCACCTCCATTGTTTGACCCTGCCAGCGTGGAGTGCTGGGCTCGTATCCATCAGGCAACGAGCAACCCGGAGGCAGCCATCCTTCAGCCTCTCACAGCTATTGGGATAGTACTGAAATGTGTGTAATTGGATTAGAACAACCTTATTCCCCCCTTTCCATTCCACCAGGCTCCTCTGTGAAATCTCAAGTGAAGAGATTTGACAACGGCCGTTTTTGCTCTACAGAAGCCGACGGGAACATAACAGCTCTCAACTCTCAAGTATGTTTGCTCGGAGCGGGAAAATCCCAGCAGGGGACCCTGACTGACAGCTCCGATTCATTTTGGGCTGTGAGTGACACCGGACGAGATGCGACGGCATATGTTTCTGGGCGACCCACCTGAACTCGGGGCCTGATCTAATGCGAAGCATCACAGGAAGAGGTGAGCCCCCCCCCCCCCCCCGGATCAGTCATCGTAAGTCGCGTGGCGTCGCGTGCCGACATGACAGGCTACACGGGCGGCCTTCTTCGGCTTCAAAGAGCTGTCAGAGAAACGCTCCGGTATCGCTCTCAGGTGGGAGCCTGTTGCTCTGATCTCACACTAGACACACACACCGTAGTGCACAAACACACAAAAGTCTGCACATACCCTCTGCTGATACTACGCAGGATTCACACGCCGCTGCAATGTTAACATTCAAGCGCTTTTAAGATCAATTTCAAGGTTTTCCACTGCCTTAATACTGACGGCAATGATGTAATTGTACAAAACTATTAATGCGTCAATTTTCTGTCGTGCTTATGCTCATTAGGGTCGTGGGTGAGCTGGAGACTAACCTAGCTGACTTCTGGTGAGAGAAGTTGGGTACACCTTGGATTGGCCGCCCATCAGCCACTGGGCACCGATGCAGTACACAAGCAATCTTGTCATTACACACTAAAAATGCTTAGTCAGCCTGTTTATCCGAGAAGGATATTCCCTTCATTTGTGGAACCATCTCAAGGTTTTCTATTTTTCATGGGGGGGATTTAGATCAGGAGATGTCGTTAATATTTTTCAACTGTGGGCAGGTGAAACCCTTTAAGACTCTTGCACTCTAAGATTAAAAATAACACAATTTTGGGTCAAACATGGACCGATCCACTAATTGGGTCAATTTGACCAAATTTCTTGCATTGTTTTGTACAAAACAGCCCAATTCTAGGGGTTGTTTTGTACAAAACTACCCATTCTTTCGATGGTTTTCTGCATAAACAACCCAGAAAGTTGGGTCAAATTGACACAAGTAGTGGATTGGTCCATTTTTCACGCAAAATTGTGTTATTTTTAACCCAACTGTTTTTAGAGTGTGTCATTAAAGGCTATATAAATAATATCCATCCATTATCCGTACCGCTTGTCCTCACAAGGGTCGCGGGCGTGCTGGAGCCTATCCCAGCTGTCTTCGGGCAGTAGGCGGGGAACACCCTGAATCGGTTGCCAGCCAATCGCAGGGCACACAGAGACAAACAAACATCCGCACTCACAATCACACCTAGGGGCAAATTAGAGAGTCCAATCAACTTACCATGCATGTTTTTGGAATGTGGGAGGAAACCGGAGTACCCGGAGAAAACCCACGCAGGCACGGGAAGAACATGCAAACTCCACACAGGGAGGCCG
The DNA here is from genome assembly GCF_054856515.1 of Filicampus tigris. Taxonomy (NCBI): domain Eukaryota; kingdom Metazoa; phylum Chordata; class Actinopteri; order Syngnathiformes; family Syngnathidae; genus Filicampus; species Filicampus tigris. The sequence continues at coordinate 8,094,152 of NC_141225.1, read as the reverse complement.
GAGCCGGGATCGAACCCACGACCTCTGAACTGTGAGGCGGACGTGCTAACCAGTCGACCACCCTATATGAATAATAATTATATATAATTATTGGGTAGCTGTGGATCTTGAGCAGGTTGGGCTCATCGTTTTGACCCAGCAGACTGGGTTGAAGATTGGATTTAGGTGGGCTGAAGACCTGAAGCTGGTCCATCACTTGGGACAGTTTAGTGTGCCGAAAGCTGAAATAAATCTAATATAGCATTCTTCCAAGATTTTATAGGCGGCTGGACGGCTCAGTGGGTAACACTGCTGACCATGGACACAGTGCAAATACTGTCAATCATATCATCCGGGGACTTGCTACGGTGACCCCTGATGGGGGAGTTGCTTCTTCTACAAATAAATCAGTATTATTTTTAACCACAGCTATACTAATAACTTGGTGACCAATTTGTTATTAACTTTAACTCCTCAGCCTGGGTAGTTTTCACCCTGCTGTACTCTGGCAGCTCAGAAAGTAACAAAAGTGCCATTAGGTAATTCAGAGTGCAACAAAATAGTGTTGGAGTGCGCTCTGGCTGCCCCAAGTGAGGACACGAAGCGCCCAGTGCGTCAGGCAGTCCAGATGGAAACAGTTCAAGAATGAGCTGCTAATTGTTTTTTTAACATAGGATGCATTTGGAAATTAATGGGAGGGGGAAATCAGATACAGTTTTGTAATTGTTTCTTCACATTCAACGTTAGATATTGTAAATATCCATGTAGGGACTTGTAGTAGAATCAAAGTGTAAAAAAGAAGCACGTAAACTTACTATTTTACATTTTTATTCAACAAAGCCATTATGACCCCATTTTTCTTTGCCTCCCTTCCCTTTTTGCAATCTCTTTTTCCTTTACGCTTTGCTTTTTACCAAAAAGTTTTTACCGCTTCACTTTTGCCCCAGCACCCTCATTCCCGTCCCTTCCTTGCTCATTTTTAAATCTATGAATTTCTGAACATCATTTCTTGATTCTTCCACGCCGCAGGGAGACATTCTCATTCCAGACCGTCTATTTTTTTTTTTTTTTTTCCCACTCGCCACCTCATTTCCTCCCTCCCTCCATCCTCAGTGAGTCTGGCGGACATGTGAAAGTTGGTGGGGAAGTGATGGGTTTTGTTGTGGTTGGTGTGTGTGTGTGTCAGGTGGGGAAAAGTGCCAAAACCAATGTCATTCCAAATCCAATCATGGCCATTGGAGATGTACTGCGACGCCTTGTTCCCTTTAAGAATCCCAACTGTGGAATTAATCACGCCCCTGAGAGACCTCTGCTCCTCGGGATGAATGTGCTTTATCCCCCCAAACACCACATGCTTTCGGAAGATACACACTTCCATCCTTTTTTTAAAAGACCAAACTCCAAAATGTCAGCGCTTTTCACTCTCAAGTGACCATACCAGGGTCAAAATGCATGGATGTTCAAAAGTCCTCCATCCTTAACACTCGTGTTACGTTCGCTTATCGGGAGTCGTAGTAATGTTCTTGAGTCAGTTTGTTTCGGAGTATGTTAAATTATCCGTTAGTGTAAAAACCCCGGAGGGTGTGGTGGTGGGGTTGGGCTCCCAATCAACATTTTTCTTTATACCTCATTATGAACTCAATATGATTTAAATCATTATTTAGTGCACGACCTCTCACATCTGATGTTTCAAGGAGGACAATTTATTTGTTGCATGGAACCCCCTTGCATGTTAACACTTTTTAAAATGTATAAATACTGTGTGTGAAATGAGCCATTTATACTATATATCTTGACTAAAATGAAAAGTTGTAATATTATGAGGATAAAGTTATATATTTTTGAGGGGAAAAAATGTCAATGTCATAATGGTGCGAGAGTAAAGTTTTATATTTTTGAGAACAAAAACCTGTGTGGATTTTTAGATTGCATTTGTAGTGTTACGATAAATTCATTTATTTTCAAGAAAAAACAAATGTCGATTTTTTTTTTTTTTTTACACTTGCAATATTTTCATGATAAAAGTAGTACATTTTCAAGATAAAAGGCGTAATATTTTAAGAGTAGCAGAATTTTGGTAAGAGAAGCGGGGTCCACCCTGGAGTCACCAATCAATCACAGTGAACACATACTCACTTATTCTCACCTATGGGGAATTTAGACTTTTAAATCAACCAAACATGCATGTTGTTAGTGTGACCGGTTCTCTACGTTGTGTTCTGTGCGTTGGTCAAGTAGACTCAGACTGGGTCTCACGCGGTGTTTTATTAGTCCACAGAGCTGGGCAGTCCGTCCCTGGGCCGGCCCGGTCGGCCCATTTTTATACATTCAATCCCAACAGCAATACAAGTGTTTTGGTGAAATTAATAATATACTGTAAGTTGTTATATTAGGAAGGTTACATTATTTTCTATGGGGAAAAGCGTTTCTGAAATCAGCATCACAGTTTTGTGTTGTGAGTTTTTGCTGCATTTATTTTAATGTCATCGCGCTTACATGTTTCAAGTGAAGTGTTTCAAGCATTTAGTCGCTTACCTCCAGGGCTTTCCTCTTACTGTTTAGCAGCCTAGCAATGTCCCGTGCCACTCTCTCCACGAGGTCCTTGGGGTTGTTCCTCTTGATTTCAAACTGGCTCCTCTTCTCATTGTAAATCTGCACACACACACAAAGTGAGAAGCACAACTCAGATTACAATGCGCACCTTCGTTTGTTTTAAGGAGATAAATAATTTAATCACAGGGGAGCAGCGTGCTTGCTCTGGAGTGAGCACACATGATGGTAAACATGATCCGCTGAGCAGGCAAGCAGTCTGCCATCGCTTCCATAAGCCTCGGCGCAGTAGCATAAGTAAACACAGAGTGAGGTCCTTAATGGCACAACACTTAGCGAGGCCAGCTGCGATATGGAACAAATTAAATAAACAATAACTCATTTACCTTGCACACTGTCCAAAATCCTCTGATTGTGGCTGTAGAACAACCTTTTTGTATAACAGTGAACCCCATTTTTTCGTTAGGGATATAGTTCAGATGCACCAACAATGTACAAAAATCCGCAAAATACAAAGTAAGGCCCGACCAATTAATCGGGTGGTATTAGTTGTTTTAAAATTGGCAAAAGTCGGCAGATTTTTTTGCAGATCATTATTATTATTATTGTTGTTGTTGTTTTTTAACACATGCTCACATTACAACATGAGACAGAGACATGACATTCAAACCTCTTTTCACATTTGCAACATGTTTGTGTTTTTTTTCGGGTTTTTTTAATCTTTGACAATCATCCACTTTGTCTAGAAATTCTAACAAAAAGTGCATTGATCTCCTGTGTTCAGCAGCACTTCAGATTGTCCCTTAATTGATGGACCCCAACTGATAGCCAAAGAGGTGAAGCTGGATCAGTAATAAAATAACCCAGTCTTAAATTAATCTTTTCTCAAAAAGGCAGATGCCGTTGTGTGTCAAAATGCCGAATACCTGCGTCAACAATCAGCCCAGCCGATTACTATCCAATGGGATAATCGTTCAAAAAAAAGATTAAAAAACAAAAATTCTATCCCTGCAGCCCTAGTCAGCAAGAACAACCTCTTTCAGCAGATTGCCCAAAAAGACTCACTGTACCAAGTGGACCTGTAAAGTTATGCACTATTGTCACAGTCACGTTCCTCCTGGAGTTGCAAACGTAAGCATGCCTTTAAAAATATCCATATGTCAACGTGACTTGCTGATGTGCAGCAAGAGCGCAAACAAAGGCATCCATTGGCTCTCTCTCTCTCTATCAAGCTGAAAGCTGGGCAGGCGGCCATTGGCCCAGTGAGCTGACACATCTGGTCCCAGAGGTTCGGACCGCGCCAGCCGAGCACTCTGATGAGATTTGCCTGGCCTTGGTCTTACACTGGCCAGGCCCTGAGGGATCATAGATTGCGTTTACCTTCCAGCAAGGGGTTAAAAGAGGTTTCTTCTCACTAAGGTGACATAAACGTGAGGAACATATGATCTAAAGTGACACACATCATTTCAAGTTCTTTTCTCAAAGAGAAACTTTCAGTGGAATTGTAATAAAGCGGCAGCCCCAGTGAAGAATTAAGTGAAATGCTTGACTCCATGTCAAATTTGTTTTCAAATCAATATTAATTTCGTTAATGGGCCCTGCCTTTGGAAGATTCACTACAGCAAGCACCCAGGTGAGGGACGAAATTAAACATGTCGCTATGAATTAGGAGTCTCCTTTTATTATAATCGTACTAAATGTCAAAAGCAATTTTCAACATTAATTACTCTGAACTTTGCAATAAATAATCAGCTGGAGCAAGCACAAAAACGCTTCTATAATGCAACAGAGAAAAAATAGGTAAACATATATTGTTTTTTAACATATTCCTGTAATTCCTTTTTAAAATGCGTGCAACCTCACGCAACAAAAAAATAAATTGGAAGTGGTGTGCTGACTGGTCTTATCGTGTGTGGTGTACTCGAGATGACCAACAAATGTCCCAAGTTAAATTGATTTTATAAGAATTTAGTAGAAAATCTCACAAATGAAGCCCATTACTACATTGTGCAACACTGGAACAAGCATGCTTTCAAGCACCCCCCAAAATGCCACTTTTCTACTCATTACACAACACTTCACTTAGTTGTCATGTGGAATTCAACAGTTCCAGTAGGAATAAGTTCCTTAAATTGCCAAAAGAAAAACATGTAGGGTAAGACAAAACAAACGTAAAGAATTTGTTGTAGGGGTAGTAGAGATATGCAAACCTGACTTTCAATAGACAAACTAACATGGACTGCTAAAACACATTCACAGACTTTTTATGTGTGGGTGTGGGTGTAAATTAGGGCATTAGGAATTTAATGATTTTGGTTTCGGCTTCTCACATTTTTAGAAAATTTACAAAGGGAGAAAAACGATTAATGTGCCGAGCGGCACAATGTGTTTGCAAGTTCGTACGTCGTGAAAGCAGCCTTAATGCACCCACTGTGTCGCTTGTGCAGCAATCGTGTGACGAATGTCCTCCCTGAGTATGCTTTAAGCTGTTTAATGATACCCCAGTTGGCGTTTACTGTGAAACTAAACACACAACAAAAATAATTACACACAATGTATATTTGCTGTAAATACCGGACATGCTTTGTTTTAAAAACATTACCAGTGCTAATGCTTAAGTCAATGTAAAATCTCATTGACTGGCTAATTAGCATTGATTCCCGGGATATGTGATATTCCTTCAAATAAAGAATTCTCACTCACAAACGCTTCGGAACACATTTGTCAAACGAACAAAATTGCCATTTGAATATCAATCAAAATAATTGTAATTATTACTTTTTTTCATCATCCAGTCCAACTCTAATGTACATCCAGAAAATACATTTGCTCCTTGGTTCCATTTCTCATGAATATCAGTGATGACAGGTCAGTATTCCATACGAGCTCTCGCTGTTTGATCAAGCATGACACAAGCGTAATGGATCCCCCTACACAGTTTTCCACAACTGCTGTAGCCGATGTTTATTTTTGTATCACTTACTGCCACATAAGCGGAAAAGCAATCACTTTCACCAGCGTTTTGTACATTGCCCAAGGAAAGACTATTTTATTGTATTTGTCAGTTTGTGGTGTTTTAATAATAGATGCCTAAAATTCCATCCGTCCGTCACCTAAGCAGTAAATGTCATTAATTTATCTGATAACTACGTGTACACAGTTGGGCCATGAACATTTACTGTTTATATTTGGTTTAATTGAGTGTACGCGTCATTACCTGCATTAGTGATAGTAATAGTCAGAACTGGTTTGGTAGCCACTGGCAATTACAGCGGTACAGAGTAAAGGTAGCATCACCATGCACCATACATAATTCATATTCAAATGAAAGTTAACTTTATATAGGTCAGCTCTATTTATAAATCATGAGCGTGGCCATGTTTGTTATAGTAGGACATTGTTAATGCATAGACTGTGTATTTTCAATGTTGGGGCATTAGCTTAGCTTAGCATTAGCAATTTCAGCACTAGGGGTGTTCAGATCAAGGTTTTAAGGTGCCGATACCGATACTATCATCCATGAATGTAATCAGCCGATGCCGATCACATGGCTTGAGTGTAATTTTTTTTATTTTACAACTACAACCAAACATTTTTCTTGAATAATCGATTGATCTGTTGATTGATCTGTTGAACATTTTATTTTAATGTGTAATTAATTCAAAATATTAGGATATGCTTGATAACAAGATAACATTTTATTGTTAAACATTTACGAACATTTGCAGACGAGGGAGAGTGAGATACAGTAAATAGATGTCACTGTTTCTTTCCATACTTGATCGTTTGTATTTTATAGACTACATGTAAATTAAACTTTAAGAAAACTAGTTTCCATTTATGTATACGTCACTAGTAGAAAATGTGCACAGAGCCATTAGTGTGACATCTACTGTACTGCAGTATTGAGCAGGTTATGATCATTTTCATGGCCAGATATGCAGCTGTATAGCCTCTGGTAGTTTCAAAACAAGCCTTGTAGACGGTCTTTTTTTGTCATGTTGGTCGGCTTGCCGTGGCTGTTGGCCATGTAAGCAAAAAATTCCACTTTGTGCGTCGTGATTTTCAAGGAGGAGTGGAGGTGCAGCGAGCGAACGTGCAGCCAGCGCTTCAATGGGCCATCTTCACACACAGAATGTGTGCAACTTAAAGGCGTTTCACACGTCAGTAGACGGGCAGCTATGCGCGTATGTATACTTGCCTTTCAGACAGAATTGGTGAGCTATGTGTGCTTTTTTTTTTTGTTATGTTTTTTTTTTTTTTAAATACCGATGTTAAAAAAATGGTATTTGGCCGTTTTCGGGGTACGGTACTGGTACCGGTATATGAATTTAGAGCATTTGGTACACAGTCATAGCCATGAATACAATTTTACAGTGTACAGACATGAAATATGAAATAATCATAGCAACTTATCGTGTTATATTATGAAGATATGGGCCCAGAAACAGTTCAAACTGAACCGACGCAATTTAGCTCATCGGGCCACCACTTCAAAAGATACAATGTCAGACTCTGGCAACTGACAGCAAAAAACAGTTTAATCAAACAAGCATTTCTGATCTTCAAGGGCGCATATGGAATTAATTCTTTGTGTTTGGCAACATGTCCACTGTATGCACCACATGCACCGATCTGCACACAAAGTATCAAGTGTGATTGGTAATGAAGTTCTATCTCCAAGAGTAAAAATACAATATGTGCTTTAACTGTCCTGAACAGTGCTATTATGCACTTTGCACTCACTTTTTGAAGTAGCCACCCCATTCTAGCTCATCACCTGGTCGTCATGGTAATGAATACTGTTTGCCTCCCTCAGTGAAAGTGCAATCCCTCTTTTACTGTCTTTATGAGGGCTTGCTTCTTCTCCCTCTACACTCTGGGCTGCTACTTCTGAGAGCAGTGACCAGTCACCTCGTTGCATTCCCCTAACTCCATCCCCAGTCGTCATTGGATAAGAAATACGCACTTTGCTGCATACTCTAATTCTTGATCCTTAGAGAATTTTGATGAAAGCATATCACAGAAATGTTGTATTGTTATTAAGACATCTTAAAAATGTTTTAAATCATATACAAAAGCATGTTTCCTCTATAAGGAAAAAAAAAAGACTCCAGTCATTTAAAAAGCAAATAAACATGTTTGCCTTGTGTTGCCCATTAAAAATTGTAAAGCGGTTTGTTTGTTTTGGGATTAAAACGTCTATTAGTGCTAATCAGTCATGCAGTTGGCTTGAGGCTGTGAAGCCTGGGCAGCATTCTGTGCCGGCCTGTCATTCTCCGAGGGAATGACGAGAGGCGGCTGGGCAGACCGCCGCTGACGGCCAATCAAACCTTCTGCTGCTGACACTTTAGACAGGATATGACACCGGCGACTGCCAATTGCCACCAATATGCTTTTGCTGGCACGGAGGACGCATGTGAATGAAACATCGAACATTGACGCACTCTGGGTACAGCTTGTGCACATCGCACACATTCTGTCATGCTCGTCATTAAGCCATGATGACGGATTCCAGTGTGCCAAAAACTCAAGAGTGGCACTGTAAACACACAGATGGGTTGACAAGAGGACCGCAGCATGCTAGAAAGCCACTGTTAAAAAAAAAAAATGGCACTCCACATGAGCATGTCCATGTGGAGGGCAACATGGACTGAGCGAATTCAAATCGACATTGCAATGTTGTACAATGTCATATTCAAGGCTGCGAAAAAGACAACAACAAAAAAACTCTACTTCATTTCGGTCAATTGGTAGGCTTTATTTTCTTAAATGTATGTGTATTTTACATATTTATTTAAATAGTGGCTAGATAAGTTCATAGCTTTAAAAAGTACAGTCCACACGTTTACGTATCATTGTGTCATGAAACATGAAAAGCGATAAAGCCGCAGATTCGTTTTAATGACTGTTATAATCTGATTTATGAATTACTGACTTATGTTTACACCACACTTGTTTGGTAGATTTTTGTGAAGTTGTCAGTGAATGCTTAAAATACTGCCGGTCAAATTGTGTAGAAAGTTCTTATATGTCTATATGTGCTAAGAGATTAACCACCGACCAGTCTAGGGCACAGCCCATTTCTCTCATCCAAAATCAGCTTGGAAAGGCTACAGCTCAGGCTGTGACCCTACTGTAGACAAGTGTTGAATATTAATTAAAAAAAAAAAAAAAAAGAAAACTGATGGCTGGATATAGTAATATGAGTCTGTACCTCAGAGAGTAACTGAAATATTGAGTGGGATTATCGTCATAGTTAATTAGTATTACATTGCAGCACGCACACATTGTCGTCTGACGCCTTTAGTTAGCTACACATGCTAACACAGTTGCATTCCTTGTAGAATTAAGCCTCCCTGACAGCCTGTGTAGATGTTTTCCCACCACTGACACTCATCATCAGTCTGTTTTTCTCCCTCTGCTGTCTCATTAAGGCACACAATCCTTCCCCAAAACATGACATCAACTCTAGCCGTCAATGTCTGCGCTTCTTGCTAAATTTGTCTGGCCTAGTGCAGCCGTCGGCTTTTATTCAACTGCGTGAAGCTTCTGGTGTGTTGTGTCTTATCAAGCTCCCCGTGGAGGGGCTGCTGCCGCTCTCGGTGGCTGAAGGAAGCCCAGTTCGCTCAGCCGAGCCCACTAATATTCCTTAATGATGTGGCATCTGTCTCTGTCAAGCAGCCGGGCGCGGGCCTATTGCGGGAGATAAGCAGTCCTCCCTCCTCGACACGGCAGGACAAACACATCAACAGTAACAGCTTTACCTTTAAAATGTGTCAATACCTTGAAATGATTTTGTTTCAGTAGTTTTACTTTTGTCTGTTGCAGTTACTACATTTGACTAAATTTCTCTTTCTGACTAAATGCCTATATTGATTGTTCATTTCTGAAAATACGGCGGAGCCTAGAGAAAATTAAATCACCTCACAAGAAGCAGCAGTTTGTCGGATAATGAACAATTCTACAAACTGTTTATTGCTATTATCAGTTGAGGTTTACTGTCAAACTAAAGAAAAGAAAGAGAATTGCACCTTGGGCATTTGCCTTACTCAAGCCTGTTAAATCTGCAAATCTCAACTGGGGTCTTCCAATATGGAGTTTTTATCTTCCTGCCACATTGCAAAAAACATGTGACTGGCTGGTTGTCCACACTATACAATACAATACAATACAATTTTATTTGCATAGCGCATTTCATAACAGCTAGAGCTGTAACAAAGCACTTTACATACAAACAACAAAATAGCCATAATACAACAAAATGGAGTCAATACATTAACAAAAAACACTATCTACAATAGACACCGGAAAAGATCTGAAAATTTCAGGGCGGATCAAAAGCCAGAGAATAGAAATGTGTCTTCAAACGGGATTTAAAAGTGGACAGAGAAGGGGCTTGCCTAACATCCAATGGGAGGTCATTCCAAAGGGAAGGACCAGCAGCCGAAAAAGCTTGACCGCCTCTGAGTCTCCGCTTGGTCCTCGCCACCTCGAGCAGCGACTGGTCCGCAGGCTGCGGGAAGATGCGTAGGAGTGGAAGACCTCAGAGAGGTACGCCGGGGCCAGGCCATTTAATGACTTGTAAACAAATAGAAGCATCTTAAAATGAACCCTGAAATGCACTGGGAGCCAGTGGAGGGAGGCCAGAATTGGTGTTATGTACTGTACAAGACAACAACCCTTCACATTTAAATCCACACCTATGGACAATTTCAAGGCTTTAATTAACGTTTAATTAAATTAAAGATGCATGTTTTGGAAAGTGGGACTAGGTCAGAGATACCCACAGAAAAAAAACATGAAAACAGAGAGAGATCATGCTAAATTGAGATTCAAGCCCAGAATCCTTTGACTGTGTGGCTAACCATTTCTCCACTGCCCGCTATCCCAGCGTTATCACGAAACACTCTTAAAAAAAATCCAACATACTGCTTGATAACATACACAAGTGTGTAGGCTACAGAAAAACACGGCAACAGTCTGACCTTACAGTCACTCTACTTTGCAATTTTAATGTCTTGTAGGGATTAACCAGTGCCAAGAGAGTGAGGTAAGTGCATACCATATTTTAGTATGTTGATCTTGTTTTTGAGAAAAGTAAGACTAAATTAAAGCTGCAAGCGGAGATGAACAGGCCCTCACACATCGTCTATCGTGGCAAAAACTTTGACGCCATGATTATCCCACATTAAATGGCGCAGGCTAAAAAGCCACTGTCTACAATACACATTTCTTATTGGGGCATAGCTGAGAGCTACTTCTTGGGTTTGACAGTCACTTCTGAAATAACAAATTTGGTCAAATTACATTGAATAATGTCATGTTGTTATTAATGAATCATACATTTATGTGAAGACATCATCTTAACGATCTTATGATAATTACGAAACGGAAAAATATCATTATGCAACATTTTATTTCTATAACGCTCACCGAGTGCTAAGCAGCATTCACAGAAAATCACAATGTCCCATCACTGGTGAGCTATTTTTAGAACAACTCATGTGGTGCTTGTGGGCTACCTTGTGCACTACGGTGGTGACCCCTCCCCAAAAGGGAGTTTGTCAAAGTACGAGCCTTTAAATTCCCCCAAAAGTGTCTCTTTCAAACCAAAATCGTCGACTCCCTGTTCAATTTTAGGCATGAGTCTTGAAGACTTTTTTAAGTGTCCTGTTAATCAGTGAAACTAGTGTTGTGAATTTCTAGCTTTCCAATGGGCGCTACTGAGCAAAAAATGGCTCCTCAAAACCAAAATGGCTGACGTCCCATTCAATTTTTAGGCATTGGTCCTTGAGACTTTTTTATGCTTCTTGTTATACTATACAATACAATACATCGTCATTTATATCACGTTTTCACAACAGCTGCAGCTGTAACAAAGCACTGATGCCATTTCCAATGTGAGGTAGAATATAATTACGAAAACCGATTAATCAGCCAATTAATTGAAAATATATATGCAGATTAAATAAAAAATATATAATGAATGTTATGACTGTTTTACAATACTTTGTCCTTTTGAATTGGTTTCATTTTATGAAAGAGAGAAACATTATTTTTTTTATTTGTTCTTTGTGAATCTTTGCAATTTTGAAAAGGTAATATCAGCCTATTAAATTGGTCAGACCTAGTGTAAACAACATGAAAACCAGAGAGCTGTCTATGAGTGCAGTCAATGAAGTCATGCAGTCAATTATCCTTTCAAAATACGAATATATTGGCATTATTCTGCTTTTGAAAGGCCATGTAAATATGCGCAAAAAACTGAATATGCTCATATCCCAGTTTTTAAAAACCTAAATAAGACCCCTGGGTTACCCCTTTTCTAACCTTAATTTTTGGTCTCATAAACGCGATCGGAATACCTCCTTTGGAAGGAACATTGGTTTATGTTCTGAGCATGATCCACAGGCAAGGAATCTTGGTCTTTTGAGTACAGGTTGCACTCGTATACGAAGCGATGCTGCTTGATCGCCGTAGCGAGAAGTTAAGGCCCCGATGGCCATTTATACGTTGACACTCGCTAGACGAGCCTAACTTAAAAAAATTGATTTCTCTTCAGCGGTTTCACGTTATTTTTTTTCTCTCCAGCAAAAATGACACAGTGTGTATATGGACACAAATTAACCTGAATATCGACTGCATATAAAAGTAGTCATTTTCAGCAGGATACACACACTCGTGAAACAATTTGTGTTTCCAGGCATGTTGAGGACCCTAATAAGGGCAATTAATTCACTGGATGAATGATAAATGATTCTGTCGTGCTTGGGTCCCAAAAAACCATCCAAAAAAGGCAAGATACATAAATAAAGAAGAATGAAAAGAACAAGAGATAATTGTAATATGGGCCCAGGGGGAAACACGGGGCATTATCTGCCAGCTCGCTGCTTCCAGGCAAACGTCACAGGAAACAAAGGCTGGCCAACATGTTTACATACACCCCATTCGGACAGTTTGAGATAAGAGGAGGGTGACATTGGACGGGGGAGCGAGGGGGTGGTGACATTATCAGAGGGATTGTCAACCGGCGATCCAAACAGGTGGGAACAAAGACACACACACGCGCGGACACACGCTCAAATGGTCAAACCCCAAAAAGCCAATAAAGCTCACCTAATCTCAATGACATACAAGTGTGTTCAGCTGCAAGCAGCCCGAGTCATTGTGGAATAATTGAAGGCTTTTGGTTTTGGGTGACAAGTGGCTCTGCAGCTCCCGGGCAGCTGAAGTAAAGAAGACAATAGGTGAACACTGCTGTTGACCAGTGTTTAATAATGTGGCTGGTGGCCCGAGGGCCCCGGCCCCGGGTTCAATTCACCTCCTGTACCCGAATCCCAGACAATGCTATTGCTAAATGTATGTGCATTGGCTTCTGTCGTGGCTTAAGCAAAGAGTTTTCCCCTCTATTCAAGAATACAGTATGCGGCAAAAACCTAGTATAATGGTTTAAAAACATTTCCTCAACTGCAAACCCTGGCTTTAAATGATATAGACATGTACGTGAAGAAACACAATAATTGACATGAAAGCAAGCAATAAAACACAATATCATTCACTTCATGACATACTGTATTTTCCTATGTCATTTTGAACTTACGGTTTTCAGTATCAATTAAAAAAACAATGTGCTTAATTGCTAAAAACTGTATTTTTTCTTGTGAGTATGTTCCTGAAACCTTGAGTGATTTTTTAAAAATAAACTAAAATAATAATAATAATAATAATAATAATGATAGTAATAGTAATGATGCGTCGATTTAAGTACCAAACAAGTAAAATTTACTCAAAAACTCTCCTCACTGCAGAAAAAACTTTAATAGTTCACTCCAATTTTTTTTTTTTTCGGTGTAAAATGTCATCATGTCATCTTCCAAACCGCTTATCCTATATAGGGTCGCGGGGAGTTGCTGGAGCCTATCCCAGCCGTCAATGGGCGAAGGCAGACTACACCCCGAACTGGTCGCCAGCCAGTCGCAGGGCACACACGGTGTAAAATGTATTCTGAATATTTGACTCTCTTCCAAGTGTAAATTTTACCCTGTTTAGACTGAGACCAAATAGAGTCTTTTTAGAGTAAAATGTACTCTACGAAATATACTGTGTATATATCCAGAAATTAACAATGATACACAGCAGTGTCTGTACACAACAGAGCATCATGTCAATATATAATTTTTTTGAGTCATTTGGTAACATAAGAACGTGTTGAAAAAGATCCTAATTAATCAATTAATTGATTAAGAATTGGCTACATTTTGGGATTTATTTAATCGTGTCTTAAGAGTATACTTACTCTAATGCAGTGTTTTTCAAATTCTGTGTGCCGCGAGATATTGTCAGGTGTGCCGTGGGAAATTATCTAATTTGTGTGCCTGTGCTGTCTAGCGCATGGTAGCGTAATCATGTCTTTACTACATTGTAGTACTCTTTCATACCAGTAGGTAGCTGCAGCAACAGGTAGCTAATTGTGTTTCTTTAGAGACAAGCCAATTAGTGACGCATGTTTATCCAGACAGGCCCATGATTCACACTGAGTAAGTATCAATATGAAACATTATAAAATACTTTTTCTTTGTGTTTATTTAATTCCTATTCAAGACATTATAATATAACATCACTCTTCAATGTTAAAAAATGCTGCTTATATAAACAATATAACACTTATATTTTTAAAATAAGCTTATTTTTCACAATTTTAGATGGTGGTGTGCCGCAGGATTTTTTCAATGAAATAAATGTGCCTTGACTCAAAAAAGTTTTGAAAAACACTGCTCTAATGCCCTTGCATGTGGGAAAGGCGAACCACATTCGCCCATGCCCTTTCCCATCGTTTATTGAACACCAAGAACATCTGCGCACTCACGCAGGAGACGCTGCTGGGCCACAGCGCACGGACAGACACACACTCAAACTTGTCACTCGCCCCACCTCTTAAAGGCACATGGCTAACACACACATTTTTTTTGTACATTTTAAAAAGTGTGTTTTAATACATTTAAATATGTTTACAGCAAGGGTGAGGGGTAAACCGGTTTTTAATGTGTTTTAGTGCTTTTTTTTTTTTTTATACAGCAGCTGATTTTCTGCTACTGCATCGGGTTGTGGAACGTATCAACCCGCGATGAATGGGTGTTCACTGTACACGAACATAAAAAACAAAAAAAGCCGTGTCCATACAAGTGATTCAACAGCACCTTGTTGCCCAATCAGACAAGGATTCATAGCATAAGAGACGGATGAGAGGAAATGTGGGCCAACCTCCCCCACGCTCCTCTCCTCCCTTCCCTTCCATCCTCCGTCATGGTATTTGTCTTTTCGACGGAGATAAAGTGCAGGCTTTTTATTAACTTGCTGATGGTAGAGAATTGCTTTTTCCCATCCGCGAGGAATTCTCACAAACAGCGGCAAAAGAATAACCCTCCCTATAATTCTTCTCGCCGCCATTTCTCTTCCTTCCTCGACATCCAGTGCCTCACACTGAGGTATATTAAATATACAAGCATAATTTCCTGCCTTCCCATTGTAATCCGTCAAAGTAGCGACATTAAAAGGTAAAGAAAAAGGATAAATCAAGTGATGTGTTGGAAGTTGTGTGCAGGATTTCACGCTTCCACGCACTAAAGGACTTCAAACGTGCGAAACGGCGCACATTATATTTTGCTACATGCGTGACAGTGTGTTTGCACGCTTGTGTGTGTTCTGTTGAGTGGGCTGTGTGGAGGTCCTCCTGCTGAGGAGACAGAGCCTTGAGGGGGTTGTCTCGCTATAACGTCTCCTCCTCTCCTAATTACGCACCACTTCCATGCCACTGATGAAGCCTGGCAGGCTGGCACCTGTCCATCAGTCTAACTCGACGTGTTGCACCCCAAGTGTGCGCTGATTTTGATTTAAGGATTCACACGCGGAAAAGATGCCCATACAGCGAAGGGACCGAGCCCTGATGCGAAGTGAAAATTCGCAAGTCATTCATCGAAAAATGATTACAATTACCAATACAAGTCGTTTGAACACAAAATATAGCATTTGGAAATGGAAACTTTTTAAAAATGTGATTCAAAGATTAATCGACAAAATAATTCAAGGAAGAATCATTTACTAAAATAATCGGCTGGAGCCCAGCTTTCAAACCAAAATTCCAAATCATATTACAACATTATCCTTTAAATGAGGTGGCCAGCCCATGGGCGGACTGACTCTTCTCACCAAAAGTCAGCTGGGATAAGCACAAGCTCACCCGCAATCCTAATTAGGACAAGCACTTGGGAGAATGGATGGATGGACACCACAAACAAACATTACATTTACAATCCAAGGTTAAAGACATTGGGGTCGTTAAAAAAAGGAAGGTGATCAGCTTATGGTTTGTCTCTCGTCTCCAATACAAAGCGAATGGAGGAGGTGTGGTCTAAAAGTACACATTTTGAAGGACAGTTCTGGCAGCCAATTGCGAAACTCATTTTAAAGATGGTGCTAAACATGTTTTCATTGGTTGTTTGGCGACATCCTTTTCATATGTAAGTGAACTCTTAAAACTGTACTAGTGTTCAAAGTCCAAATCATCATAAAGTGGAGGTACACGACTTTCATCTCACGGAGCCGATTCATACATTTTTGGAGATATCCGTCTGGAGAGTCTGTATCTAACCTGCGTGACTGTCGCTCTGGCAGCCATTTTGTCCAGGCCCTCTTATCTCAGGCGCACCGTGGGCAAAACACAGCAAAGCAGCGAGGAACCCAGAGGCAATTTAAAGGCACCGGCTGTTGCATTTCAAAGCTCTGCCAACTCGATAGTCTTGTTTTGCACAGGTGCACGTAGACTCGAGACTCTGATGCCCCTCTCGGACTTGACAAATCCTGACCCTGTAGGTTTTTCTTTCTCCTCATGCCTGCTAAGCCCGACAGAGAGCAGCTCTGTGTTGAGTCATTACACAAAGAGCACAGCCTAATTACACACAGACAGTCCCCGAAAGGCAAAAAGACGCTATCAGCCTACTTAGATGACATCGCACGATAATCTCACTGGACCTCAATGACCATCTAAGATAGTCTTCATGTTTAGGTTTTTCTTTGGCTTTTTTAAAAACCTTTGGCTTTTTTTTGACATAGGAGACACTGCCATTTTAGATGACATAGCGCAACCTCACGAGCTTGGTTCAGTGAATGTCAAAGTATTCATTTAGGTGCGTTTTGCTTTTTTTTATGATCAACACAGCTGACCTCATGTGACCTGAGTCAATTTTGCAACCTTCGAAGGATTAACTTTGTGAATTGTGCTTTTCCTTTTCCCTATACTTATTCAAAAAGAGATTCTCCACTCGCGCGGGGCGATAAATCTATTTGATATCAAGCTTATTTAACCGGACAATTGTTGAGTTAGTTTACAAAAGCACATCAGTGTTGCCAACTTATATTTAGAAACCTTATGAGCCACCTCGATTGCGTGGAACATTTCCAAAGACATAGTTCTCAATTATGTTGCATTAGGAAGGAAACAAAGAAAAATCACACAAAACTTGATTTGAGTAACATCGCTGTTGTTCGGTTTGTGTAAAGTGGGGGGAAAAAAAACCAAAACGATTACAATCAAAAAGATTAAGACCAATATCACCCAGCCCTACTTTCCACCATATTGGATGATGTCATGCAAGGTGCACCTCATAGATTTGCTTTGCGAGCATTGAAGGATTACGTCATGCTGTCAAGTAAAAAGAAAAAAAAAAAGGCTTTTGAATAGACATGAGACAGGACAATAAAAACGTGGGTGCAAGGAGACCGTTCAAATATAACCAGAATTGCTGCTGCTATCAAGTGTTTAACTATTCCTTCCAAAGGGAGGACATACCTCCCTTATATACACACAAGGACGGACAGGCAGTTATCTTCTGATTTATGCAACTAGCAACCCCCAAACACAGACATCTTGCTTTGTCTTACGGCAAAGTGATAATTCACTATAAGTGAGAGAGGAAAAAGTTCTACTTTCTTATCCACACACTAAAACAAAATATTATATGAGTTTGTAGTTAACAGATTTCTTTGCACTTATATCCTATTTTTTTCAAATACACACAAAGTGTACTCCTGTTATTTGTGGAGAAATTAAACTACTAATACCAAATATCCACATATAAAAAAGTGTCAATAGATGACACAGATGGTGTTAAAGCATTTTTTTTCCCATTAGACAAGGCCTGAATGAAGTTGCAAGATGCCACAAGAAGGCACCCAAGCAGTATTTTTATATTAGACATGGCTTTGGCCTGAGCATAAAAAAGGCAAATAGGTGAGTTTTCAGTGAATAAAATAGCAGGGTACGCCAACCCCCAAAATGAAGAAAATATGTGGAGGTTCACTTTATGTTTTGCTTTACGTTTGTTTTTTGACGCACCCACACATCCCTGACGCACACCCACACACTACACATCACCTGCTAAGAGTCATTGCTGTTTGAGCTGACAGCATGATGCCTAAAAAAAAAAAAACCTGGTTGACAGATATGCAACACAGGGTGCGTCTTCAGCGGGCCATGCTTGCTCCTTCATGCGGGGGTGTGGGATACTGACCTCTATCATGCGTGCCCACTCCGAAACCTGGCGGCACTGAAGCAAACACCATCGCTGTGACACACCAAACCTGACAATCTCACACCAAATGCAAGAAGGTCTCTCTCTACATCAAACATGGCCGGTGCCGCTGTTATATAGCATGCCAATTTCTGACAAAGTGGCAGTTTCCATGGTAACATTTAATGACCAATAACAGAGAACAACCTGGGGAACAGTCGAGGCGAGTGAGGCAAGGCAGACAATGACCGAGAGGCACGCAAAGGAAAAACACGGCGGAACAAAAGAAGCAATTTAGTATCGGAGGATGGCGTGAAGTCTGATTATGTCGTCAGTGTAAATGATCATTAATTTCAGTGTGTCCATCTGGGCCAGATTAATGCATTCCCATTCTGCCCTATAGAAAAGAGCCATGCCTTCATTTCACTGGGGGGGTCCTCAAACCATTAAGTCCGGCTCTTTGTCAAAGACTGAGTAGGGACCACACCAACATTCATATTGGAACACTGCGTACCAGCCATTTTCTCCACCACTTATCCAAGAGGGGATCACGGCAGGGGCTGGAGCTGGACTCAGAGGGCGCCAGTCAATCACGAGGCGATTGTGAGAAGCGCAAAGACCCGGAATTGATCCCGTTGCCCACAAAGCAAGAGTCAGCCATGTGAACCACTACGCGACCAACTACGTTTACTTTTTGTTTCAGGTCTATTTAAAAGTGAGGAGTCTAAATAATAGTGGCTATGATCACTGAAAGATATTTTTGACCTTGGCTCAACTACATCCAAAATGTCAAGTGCGAGCTGCGATTGATGCCACCTCCTTTTTCATGGCCAAGATCAAAGTTTTGCTTTACTTCACTGCCCTTTTTAAATAGTTTGTCGCAATTCAGCATCACCCATTTAATTAGGTTACCTGGTTCTGATCAAATTTCCTTGAGTCTTTATCGTGAGTCCTGTCGACAAGAATTTGGCGTTGATTGCCGAAACTTGTGTCAGGGACTCTTTGTTGTCTCTTTCCAAGAATCGCTACTGACTTGAGTTACCGGGGGTTGTGTTTGGAACCCCCAAAATACTTGCAAAAATTGTTTTCGGGCATGTTGTGGCCTCCCAAATCTTTTAAATTGATCATAAAATGGAGATTTCAAACCAAAATAGTCGACTTCCTGTGTATTTTCCTTTTTGTGGGTCTACCCATGATAGATACGCCTATACCACATTTCACCTTGATAAGTGAAACTGGCTTCAGGAGTCGAATTTTCACAACATTTCATGGTATGCAACCAAGCTAATTTTGGGGCCTAAGTATACAAACTTTCAGCGGCGTGAGCATGCCTGCAAAAAGTGAAAACACTCAAAATGTAGTTTTATATGATAAAGAACAATAACAAGAAAGTAAACATTTTCCAAGACGCCCTTCGCATTGCAAGCTATGGAGTGTCGATACATTTCAAATCAATAGAGTAGTCACTGTGAGATAATAGTCGCCAAAAATCTAAAGATTAAAGACGGTGACTGGCAGGAAGTTGAGAAAAAAACGAATCACAATTTGTTGACTTGTCCTGTATGAATAATCTTCACAGAGAACATGATTTGCTTTCAAATTACTACAGTAAAAGTAATCACGACTTGACATCTGGAACCTTTTGAATACAACACATCAGTAGTGTTACGGCCTCACAGCTTCAGCAAACTCACATGCACGGGCTGACTCAACAGTTAAAAGCCACTTTGCGTGCACATTTTGGACTTTCATTCTTGTTCTTCTCCGAAGTTTCATCTGTTTTCATCTCTGCCTGGCACTTGAGTTTCATGTTGAATTCTTTCTTATCAGCCTTTTCGTTCTCCTTTGTGCTTGACTCCTTTTCTTGCTTTTCAGCCCTTTCAGCCTGTCTTCTTTCACACCAAAAGCCTGACCAGAAATGTGCCTTTTTCTTCTTCTTGTGAAGGTTTTCCATCGATCGCAGCCTGGCATGAGATGCTTGGAGGTTCTCCATCAGCTTCTCCTCTCTGACCTTCTGGTCACATTTGTCGTGCTCAGCGAACTCCACGTAAGTCTGAAACTTCTCCTGCAGCTCCTCCACCTTCTGCTCGCTCTGCTCGAGCTGGGCCATCCGGTCCTGGAGGCTTCGTTGCAGCGCTGCGATTTGAGCCTCTTGCCTCTGGAGCATGTGGTCATTTTGCTGAAACTCCCCTTTCTGGTCACTGAGAGTTTGCTCAAGCGTATAAATTTGACAGTTCTGCATTTGGACTTTCTTCTCACTCTGCCGGAGCTCTTCTCTCTGCTCGTGGAGACTTTGCTCCAGTGAGGACACCTGATCTTGCTGCTTCTTGACTTTGATCCTACTCTGCTGGAGTTCTGCTTTCTGGACTTGAAGACTTTCCTTCAGATAAGCGATTTCTTCTGCTTGCTCCGCGATTATCTCGCTGTTCTTCTTGCTTTCAACTTTGTGCAACATAAGCTGGCTCTGTAGCTTAACATTCTTCATTGAGCAAATGTAAAACTCATTGTAGTAATGATCCTTCTCGGCAATGGCCGAATAGTGAAAGTTCATTAGTCTCATATGCATTGATTTCAACGGAGAAAAGTTGCCGAGCAAGTGATTTGTAGACATTACTTCGTTGGTGGTGGAGTTCATTCCAGCAACACAAACAGAGACGCCAACACAATAATTCATTTGGGGCTGTAGTTTGCACAAGGACCAACACGCTAGCTATTTCCCCAATCCAAGACATCAAAGATGTTTGTGTCTAGTCCTTTGTCACATCACTTTGTGACACCACATGGCGACTAAATGATAACAAATGACACAAACTCTACTTAGTGAGACATCTTCAAAATACAAGCCTTTCAAGTCTCATTCGTGTATTGCATATGCGGAAAAGAGGACTAACCGGACCAGTCGCGCAACAATCAGATGAATTTCTGGCGGGTCAAAAATGTAGTTGCCAGTTTTGCTAGATTGGAATTAATGAAAACTGAAAATGTTCGCTGCATGCTGCAATCTCAACTATGCAAATAACCTTCCAATAAGTTTAAGTGTTCCTATCAGAAATTTAGAAAAGGCTCTTACTATAACGCAGTAGAATTCTGCCTCACTACCTACGACAAACACAACAGAGCAATAGTAGATTTTTTTTTTCTTCTTTCCTTGTACGGAATAGTAGAAAAAGACTGTGAGTACATCTGTACTAGTGCATTTGCCACCAAAATCACAGTTAGCGCCTATTCATAAACAAGTGGTGAACGATGACAACCACACAAGAGCGTAGAGAAACATTGGCGAAGGAAGTGAATGATTGTCTGCTATTAAAACTGTGCAAGGAAGAGAAAGAAACTCAATGCATTGAAAAACAGTTCACTATTCTGGGCAGGCAGGATAAACAGTGCTAAAAAGTCCTTGTTCAGATAAAAGACATGAGAAGGAGCATCTCAAGCACTTTTGCTTTTCTTTTGTTCGCTTGACAGCACTGACATTACATCAAAACCCTTTCATTACATGAGCCCACATTGCTCACCATCCTGCTTTCAAGAAGAAGAAACTTCGCTTTTATCAGATGGTTCAGCACAAGGAAAACAATCGACGGCGACACACAAAGGCGGCTTCAATCTTCCAAAATTGTGTGGCATAAACCATAGGCGACTTTCAAGAGCGCTGTCAATCAGCATTTTGCACGAAGTGCGAGCGTGTGCGGCAGTGTCGCCATCACGCTCTAGGAAAATCTCTAAAAACACACCGTGGGTAAAGCTCAATCGTTTTCTGTCTCTTTCAAAGAATGTTTTTTCCCTCATTTAAGAACATCTGAAATTACAACGCCGGGATGTACAGCTACAGTATGTTATCAAAAGGGAATCCTTCATTTCACTAAAATAATTTTTTTCACAAATCAGTTGTGTTGAAAAAGAGACATTAGACAATTCATTACCCACATTAAATCCTTTTGGAATATGAATTCCCCTTGTCAACCTCCATTTGAATTTTAAATTGAATTTCAATATACACTAATGGTGTATTAGTTTAGCTTGGAAAATGTGTAAGAGTACGTAGAAATACACCTCTCTATACTTTTTACATTTTCAGCACACAAGTACGTTCATATTGGGTCCAATGAGGTGTAACGCGTGTCATTTACTGCTCGACAATACAGTAGACACACACTGGACAACGAAGAGGACACAAACAAAAACAATGGAGTAATGCTTTGCAACAATTTACAAGGGGTTGACCAAAAACAGCAAATAAGGTGTACCACTGGCATGTTAATCCACAATTTTTAGAAAAAGTGCTCATGTGCACAAGAACAGGCGGAGGTATGCGTGTGCAGTGAACATTTCAGCGAAGAGGAGTCGTTTTCAGTTTGAGAGGGGACACGCCATGCAGGTGACATTAAAAACCAATGCCGCGTTGAGTATTTTTAACTAGTCGGAGGCTGGCTGACCTGCCTGTCCGAGGATCTGTGCTTCCTCTGAGTCTCAACCCTTCGCGGTCATTATGTCCATAACGTAAGCAGAGCCGCGCTCGTAAATTAGGCTGTTGAGACACCAGACCAAAGCAGCACTCTGTTCATCGTCAGGTAGGAGGACATACTGTATTCATTCCAGCATTGTCCATGCGTGTGCAGCTCGCAAACGAGCACCATGTCTGCTGCACTTCCTGTTCCACTTGTTCTCAAAAGACCATCTGGTGCTGCATCTTTCACATAATCACACGGACTTATTTCGTAGTACTGTATTGGCTGGAAACGACGTGGCATCATTTTTTCAGGATTAACGCTATCCATTCTGCGTGGCTGTGTGTGTATATCAATGTGCAATGTTGTCCAAAGCAGACGCATTACAGTTTTCTCGTGACATGTTCAATGATCTATATTACTGTTAAAATCATTTTAACGTTACTAAATTTAAATGAAAAATAATCATCAAATTAATTATAGACAAAATATTAATTTTTACTACTGTGTGGCCTACATGTTGCACCCTCACAAGGAAGGACACGTCTCCATTCTTCGTTTGGGCAACTTTACTTTTCCAGTTCAGTTGGAGTTTACATGAAGCATTTTACATCGAACAGGCATTCACTCACGAGCTCTTTTTTTACTAACCACACACGTTGTGTTCTACCTCAATTATCTCTCTTGCGCCTTTTTATGACCTCATGAGCCACTTGATCTCTAACCTCTAGGTCGTGACAAGACTATTGTAATTACAGAATATCTATAACAATGACAAAATAGGACTGTCCCCCTTACTGAAACTATATCTTATCACACATGAATGAAATATAAATCTTTAGCACATCTAGGTTGCAACATACATATGTGAAGTGTCTCCATAGTTTCTTTCTTCGCCATCACTGGTATCTGTAAGTGGTCAACAAAAAGCTCTTTGAGAGGCCGAAAGACATATTTTCCAAACAATTTTGTTCCAATTCAGAAACTATACAACTTAGGTATGCAAGAGTCCCACTTAAAACACCCCCCCACCACCACTTAATCAAAAAGAATCCATCTTATTTCCTACTTGCACTAAAGGTGCTGGCTTGAATTGGCACACTGAAACACATTATATTATTAGCATGTGCTTATTTCTGTTAATTTTGTTAGTGTTTTTTAAAGGTTGTCTTAAAACAGCTTACCTTAACTAGAATCCCTTGTTGCATTTTATCCAAAGGTCACATAGGCAGATCGCCCAGCTCTGGTTATTTGTCTGTTTTGAGAATAGAGTCCGAGTTTTTATTTTGACTTTTGAGGTCTGCATAATAAATATTCACAAAATTATTTACAGTAGATATTATCATTTTTTGTAAATCAAGACCATACAAATCATTCAGAAATGCTAAGGTTAAACTGAAATTATAATGTGTGTTTGAAATTGCCCCCCGTGAAAATGTTGCTAGACAAGAAAATACAGTTTGCCACTAGGCACAATGTGAATTTGGTAATTAAATACTGTTGATCATATAAAAATGAAAACCATTTGTTCATTCATGATTTTGTCATATTTTTATTGTTTAATCAAACCCTTGCTTCAGGTCTCTGCGATTAACCAGCGAAAAATTGCTCATCAAAATTAAAAAGTTGCTCCTCAAATGAAATAATTGATTATCAAAACTGCTCCACAAAGAAAAGAAAGTTATTTCCAGCATTGCACTATAAGAGCAGTAAGCACACTCTTGCTGAATTTTCCTCACTGTGTGGGAACTCTCAAATTTTCAAAATCAATTATGGTGTTAAAAATGAATATCTGTGTACCCTGCTTTACAGTTATTACAAGCAGATCAACTGCTTGGATAATCTCATCTGTGTACTATACAATCATTTACAGGGTGCTTCATGTCATGTATGTTATTAAATAAACATGAGTCATGGCTAGTGTTCTGCAACCTCACTTTTTCAAAGACTTGCTTTGAAAATAGGTCATCTGGGAAGATTTGTTGCATTGCAGTATTCAAATAACCGTTTCGATTATCCTGAGACAAATGTACACACAGTATTGTAATTTGGCTCTGTGAGAGACAGACATACTCAACATGATCTCCAGTACAATGTCTTAATTCCTGTGGCAATGCTTTTGCATTCACGTGCGAAATATGTGGAGGCAAGAGGGACTTGACTTGAAGACAAAGAATGATCCTCTGGCGAGCCCCCAGTCATTGCAGCACATACATTTGAAAAGCTGCAGCACAAAAAAAATGAAAAAAAAAATCATAAAATGTTCATTCTTCAAGCTAACGTTTTCATTTTAGCATGCGCCATTACTGCGAACGCTTTTGTGTTTTTCTGAGACGGAAAGAGTTGGAGCATGATTCAAATACCTGCATTGCTTATTTCCCCTCTAATAAATGAGATAATTTTCCCTGTACTTCAATGTAATGGGAAGTGGTGAGAGATCGTTCAAACACAATGAGCTCGGAGATAGTGTGAACCAGTTAGACGTCTATGCACTCATGCTCAAAAAATATCATCTTCTGTCATTAGCAGAATTGAAATGATCAAGAATAAATATCCGAGAAGGGCTCCATTGTGGAGAGTTGGGAGTCAAAAGCACAGAGAGCGTTTTTTTCTCAGATGAACTCAATTAAAAACGCTGCCGGATGAATGAGATTTGATTATTTCTTCACTTGGATAGCTAACGTTTAATGGCAGGCAACCAGGAGACATGCTGCACCCCCCCCCCCTTAATAGTTGAAACACTGAAATGATTAAAAACAAAATCAGAGGTACTGGGAACTCAGTCATGTTTGATATTAAGCAATGAATAATAAGAATTAACTTCCTAAAGTCCTCTCGTCCTCCAAAACTGAACTTCACAAACCTTGTCAAATTCGTTGGTATCACGCAGGCCCTCAGCACACTTCACTAGACTTCATTTCAGCCAGCATCAAAGGATGTTAAGGAAACAATAAGTCGTAATGTGAATGTGAATTTGTGTTTCATGATAGTTAGGACCAATGTTCCCTCTAATTTTCCATGTGTCTGAGCATTTACACAAACTCCCTGAGCGTTCCTTGGACCACGGTGAGCCACATCCACTGACTTACATATGAATGGACTAAAAATGCCGCTTACTCACCGTAGAGAGAAGTGAAGGCGGCGATCTTACATTGATTTCTCTGCTGTGTTTTCATGTTATTTTCTGTCTCTACAGAGAAAATGCCACAATGTGTGGCGTACCAATAAATCTGGAAGAAGCACTACATGCTTTTCATCGGTAAGAATGTGACTATAATTTTTTCTCTTGTAAGGTGTATCTGTAAGTGCGACTCAACTCAAATCTCAAAGATCGGTGTGTCTCAGCGTGCCTTGAAACTCACCAAATTTGTAAGCACTTCATAATTTAGTGGAAATGTCCTCAAACCTCAGTCAGTAGCTGTCTTGAGCAAATTTTGAAATAAAATTGACCTACTGACCAACAAACAAGAAGTTGAGCGGTCTACCATAACAAGAAAAAATTCTTAAGGGCCCACCCCTCAAAATGGACAGGAAGTCAGTCATTTTGGGTTGAAGTGACCATTTTGAGTCACTTACAGGGCTTGTGCTTGGACAAATTCATACTAAGGGATTTGTTCAAATGAGCCCAAATCACAAGCTGGTATCCTAGAAAGTTGGCCAGCACTGAATTGCCAAACTGTTTTACCTATGCCTATGTCGAATGGAGGATAGATCAAATTTCGATTATCATTTAGAGGAGGCCTGTCTAACTGTGGCTCTTTGGCCGGATGCGGCTCCTGAAGCCCTTTTCGAAAATGACCTTAGCTGGGCGCAGCGCGCCGTCAACCCCATTATTGAGTATGTGGTGAGGGGGGGAGCACAGAATGGTGCGGTAAAAGTTCCTTGCTATCGTCTTGGTCTTGTTTTGCTGCAAAATAATGAGCCGTTCTTCTTGAAAAGTAATTTTGCTCACTAGTGTGGCATTTCAGCACCTCACTTCCGGGTTCGTGTTACGCGACCAATCGGCAGCCTGCGTTCGCAATACAGGCATCCGACTGGTTGCGTAACCCGTGTGATAATTTGACACATCTGAAGAAATACACTGATGATTGGCTGACTAGCGTACGTGACATTTCTCTACTATGTAAATCTATGTAAAGCCATATAAACAAAAGCCAGCCGCGTGCGTTCGGAGCTACAGTACATTAATCTTCCGATTAAAAAAAAAAGAACTAATGTGAATTGAAGCACACGTTGATTACAGAGACTTTCAACACATTTAGAGGCCCTGGGTCAGCCAGAAAAGTAGACATAGTTGTTCCCCCCCGTTTTAGAGGATTTGCAATGAAAAGGGAAACACTATGGAATTAGAAACTTTGCCGCAACAGTCATGTCTTGATCAATCCTGGTTTTGTATGGCGAAGACCCCACCCTGAAGAGGTCCACACAATAAGCTCTTCAGTTAGCACCTGCTCCACTCCACTACAATGCCATAAAAACGGTATGCTTCATACTCTGATGAACTTCTAGAAGGGAATAAATCCAAATGAGCTGCACTTGAAAGCGGGGTTCCTAGATGACAGAGATGCTAATTTACAAAGATTTCAAGAGTTTCTTCTAATGTGGGCGGTACATGACCTCACAGTTTGATCACCTCAAGGGTTCATCATGAAAAAAAGAGTTATTATATTTGTAACTTTTTATACTATTATACTGTCCAATCACAAACACTAAGGGTAATTATGCATTTGTATGACTGGAAGCAGTTACAAAACCTTAAAGCATTGGAACACACAAGCACTTCATTGCCAATTCACTGCCAATATGAATCCATGATGTAGCTGCATTGTCTTCTAATGGGCACACAACTGCACACACACACACACACCTCAACACACTCATTGCCCTCCATGTCTCATTGTTGGGTCTGCATTACATTAAAGAGACTTCAATCATGTCCTGGAAGGAGCATCTGTCAAATCCAATCCAGTACAAACCACTTTATTCTTTTTCCCACTCAGCAAACCAGGAATTACAAGCACACATATTACACGATACAATACAATACAATACAATCCACCTTGATCAGTTCAGCTGAGTGCATGTGAATTATTCATAGGAAGAACGTTTACAAGCGGGCGCGTCCGCTGCGGCGGTGAAAAGTGTTTGTTTCAGCATGTTGCAGGCTGGCGACAGGAGGCCACACACTGTCAAATGTGATTAGCAAGTACAGTCTCGATGATGATAGTAACGCTGTGTCACTTACTTTGGATGATGAACACAGCCGGTTAAGCTACTGTGCCGGCTTGAAAGGTTAAAGGGTGTTGTGTTGTCTACCAGGAAGACGCTATGGGGACTGCATACAGGCGGGGGACTGCATACAGGCGGGTAAACAAACAAGATGGATGGATGAATGGATAGACAGATGGATAGAGAGATAGATTGTCTTAAATTAGATCCGAAATTTGCGGCTCACCTGTTTTCTGAACTGAGCCATGATTGGTCGTTACCTGAGCCCTGAGTTACTGTGATGTCATTTTCGGTCAACAGTAAATGACAAAATGGTTGCCCCCTGAGATGGACAAAAACGGGTGGATTTTACTGCTTAACTCATATTCCACAAATGCAATATGAATCAGAACGCCATTTTCGACTCGTGGGCCTGCAGAGAACATATTCTTGTAAAGAACATTTTGGGGTTGGCTTCCGCTTTAACGTGTCAAAAAAGACACATTTCCTCGCTATGTTTGTGACTGAGGTGTTTTGATGATCCTGGAAACAATGACTTAACCTGAGGCTATGCAATGCTAGCATGCAGCTAGCCAGCTCCCGTCGTGAAAATCTGGGAGGCATATACACAAACTGTTATAATGCCTACAGCGTTTACCTGATTTGGATGTGAATACCCTCAATTTGAAGCTAAAAGTCTGCAGTTAAAACGCATCTTGTTCGTTTCATTTCAAACCCATTGTGGTGGTGTTTCGAGCTAAAAAGATAAGACTTGTGTGGCCCCGTGTCCCATGAATGAAGAGATGATGTTACTTTATGCATGAGCTCAGCTCATGCAGGTGTGATTATCATCAGGTAGATATTAAATACACATAATAATCAGGCCTTTATGCGCGTGGATTAAGATGTTGATTTCATTGTTAAGGTTCAATTATTTGTCCAGCAGATTCAGTGCGAGCAAGTGAGCGCTTCTTGGTGCTTTGTTGTGTTTGTGCATCACACATGACATCCAACACGATCCATTCTGCTTCAATCTGAAGTGGTGTCACTTCTAATTGATGGTAAAACCTAAAAGCATTGGCAATGTCAGATGCCTGCAATTAAATTAGCACTTGATCAGTGGTTAAGATGAAAAACAACTCTCAAATTTAACCTACTCCAGTTGCGCCGCCTCCGGGCCGGAGAGTTACATAAGGCATCTTTTTACCATTGTGTTGCAGTTGCGTGGGTCTGTATTGAAAAGCGCTGGAGAAAACAATACGAGGGTGAACATGCGATAAAATAAAAACCCTCCCACGCACATAAACGCCACACATCGCCGCACACAGACAGTTATTACGAGTGATGAAATGCTGTAATATTATTGCTTTGGTATTATATTCCCTACACCTGTCCTCTCGGCCACAGTGCCATGATTTAATCTCCGAGCAATTTACACGTCAGCCTGTGCGCCAATGCTATGCGTTATTCTGCACACATGGAGGAATCATAATGTGGCTGCATTAGAATCGCAAGCGTCCCCAGACGTCTCTAAATTTAAACCAATAACCTAACTAAGTGTATGCTGAATTACAACGCAAAAAGACTTTTTATTTAGAGCAAAGCACCCAGGCGTGTGTTTGCAGGTAATACAGTTAGACGTGCTGAGGTAAGTGGATGGCTGTGCAACATCTAGGAGACAATAAAAGGCCATCAGCGAGGACCAGAAGAAGGCACATTAATGAAATATAAATGTGTCTCGACGGCGGCGACGGGATATTAAAAATATACAGCGCCAACGTTTGTTTCCCTACGCGCGGCCCTCAATCAGCAAAGGGATCATCGTCCCGCTCTTCATCACCATTTCCCATGCACGACACCTGTGTCGTCGGCATGATGGCGTCCACAATCTCCCGCCTATATGTCGCAAATTGAAGCGCTCCAACTAAATGAAAAGGAGAGATACCATAGAACTAAATTAGATGCCAGGATGAGGAGGAATTGGAAACATGGGTTTGGCAAAATCCTTAAAAAAAGAAATGAATTGAGGACTTCAAATCAACATCACAATTTAGTACATTTGAAATCGCAAAGGCTGCATTTTGGGGAAAAACAACAACCTCTGGTTCATATCGGTCAGTCAGTTAGCCTAGCTAATTTATGTAAATAGCCTTTATTTATTTATAAAGTGTTTGGATTGGTTCAATGTTGAAAAAGCGCAGTCCACATGTTTACATATCATTGTTTCATGAATTTGAAGTGATAAAGCCACACATTTGTTTGCATTACTGTTATCTGACTTGTGATTAAGTGACATATGTTTACAAGTACATGTTTAATGAAAAGACTGCAACTAGTGTTTAGTACGTAAGTTAACAACTCTGATTGAAGTAGATAAATAACCTTCCTTTCATCTGAATTCAGGCTTCAGTTGCCTTTATTTCGCCATAAGCCTAACCTATAAGACCAAAAAAAGATTCAGTTGTATGTGTGAGCCTGACGTAGTGCTGGGTGATATTACCTTTATTTTTTTTTTTTTCCCCACAAAAATCCAACTTTGGATTCCAATCCCCTTCGCTTTTTCTTTTTCCCTTCAGGGATGTTTTAAATAATTCTGATACCAAACAACCTTTGAAGGGTTTTATTTTTCTGACATTATATCATCGCTGTCCTGTGAAAAATGATGTCCATTTTTTATCTTTTTTTAAATTTTTACATGATTGGGTTTTCTGCGTTACAGACATCCCATCAACGTGAAAATTAAAAATAATTACAAAATTGGACATACGTGTTTTTCACAGAACAGCGACGATATATTTCAACATGAACAGAAAATAATGGAAATACACTGTATATTAGATCCCATGAAAATAAGTGCTTCTTCTGGATTATTTTTATCAAAATGTGCATTTAAATACAATCCTTAATTACATTTAAAATATTCTACAATTTAACACCATAAAGTGAGCAGTCAAACTTCGAGTAGCGCTGGAGCCATCTTGAAAGAGGACAATAACGGAATGCCACTTGACCCGCTTTAATCTGGCGAAAAACATGATACGGGCATGCATAAACACCTCCGCATCACTCGTGATGACACTCAACCTCACCACCTGCAAACACATTCCCTTTTTTTCCACACTGTTATTCCTACTCGTTTGAAGTTTGATCTTCCTGCAGCGAAGAAACGAGTGCCGTGGTGAAGGGCAAAACTCCATCTGTTTCATTTCAATATGAATGTCGGCTTGGTGGAGCGGCGGGGAAACGTGAAATTGTGGCTGGAATACAGAGTGGACACACTAGGTTAATTCAAACCCTCTTTGATGTCTGTCGGTGTGTGAAATGAGCTGGTGGTCCAGAGTTCACGCAAACACTCGCACAGGCAAGCGCCTGCGCACACACACACACACACACACACACACACACACACACACACACACGCCCGCACACGCATTCTTGTTGTAACAGTCACATCGGTACTTCCAAATCCCCCCTCGGCTTTTGGGTCATCCCAGAATTGGGGGGTGTTTTCTGTCCCCCCCATGACATTTCAAATAATCCATGCAAAAAATACAGAAGCATGCATTTGTGTAAATTACAGTTCTCCTGAGCTTAAATGTAATTTAGCTGCTGTAAAATACATTCCTAAATGTAATTTAAAATACCAAATAGCTAGGTGTGTGCAGCTTTCCCCTAAAGTCAATTTAGTACGTATTTAATACGTTTCTTGATACATGGGGTACGATACGATCCAGGTTTGAATTCAGGCTTTCCTGAGTGCATCTACCCGTGACTGCGTGGGTTTTCTCCGGGTATTCCGGTTCCCTCCCACATTCCAAAAACATGCATGGTAGGTTGATTGATCACTCTGAATTGTCCCTAGGTGTGATTGTGAGTGTGAATGGCTGTTTGTCTATGTGTGCCTTGCCATTGGCTGGCAACTAGTTCAGGGTGTACCCCGCCTACTGCCTGAAGAAAGCTGGGATAGGCTCCAGTACACCCACGACCCTTGTGAGATGCACACATAACAAAACACATAACAAAATAAGTTAAACAAATGAGCTGTTTTTCAAAAATGTTGGTGCCTAAACTGTCCTCTAACATCAAATGGCAGAGAGCACCAAAACAAGGAAAAAGGCCCTTTGACTGTGTCGGAGGGGTTTTACGACAGTAAATCCAACACTCCAGGATTTAACTTGCAAGCATCCTCACACACACATACACACACTCACATGACATCGGCATGACAATGGAAGCTAAGCTGCCTTTAGGCAAACACTGACTCTGGCTTACATACACAATGCCTACTTTAAGTAGATTCTGCCGACATACAGCTGTAATAAAATTACATTTTAACTCGTTGACGATACTTCTACTAATCAGTGACCTTCATGGAATATTCAACATTTTCACAAGCAATAGTTTTGAATAATTGTGGTGTGTTTTTTCTGTTTTGTTTTTTCACAGTTTCACAAAAGCGTGCACATAACGGCAGTGCCAAAGTCACCAATTAGCACTGCCGTTTGTTTAAAGTGTCACAGCAGCAACGATGGACCGGCCGCATCTTCACAAATGACAGCTAAAGTGAAGAGTCTGTGCCAGAATTCTTAATAAACAAACTAAATAAACTGAGAGAGCTTTAAGAAGTCCTGCCAATTAGTGGGTCTGTCGCTGAGCCTGAAAATATCAATAATGGGCTTGTGTAGTAAGCATATAATCACCAGTGTGACTTTAGAGGTGGCCCGCTATTGAACCCAGTAGAAAGTGAAAGCCATTATTAAAATAGCACAACACAGCGGCATGAGCATCAATAGCCGATGGAAACAAAGACCATTATCGTTGACTAACTTTAATCAAGTAAGAGCTTGCTGTCTTGTTGTTAGAGGAGCTGTAAGGATTATATTTGTTCTACTCCAGGCCGCCCCCTACAGGCGGGAAGCTCAATTAATTTTTTTAAAGGGACATCTAATGGAAAATTTCTCGTAGTAGTTCAGTCTCTGGAGCGCCTGCCCCACACAACAAGTGTGAAATTATACAAAACCAAGAAAATGTTGTTGATTCTGAAAATGAGTCTGTGATAATCACATTCACATGCATGGACAATTTAGAGGATTTAATGAACCTAACATACATGCATAATTTGGAATGTGGGAGGTCATTGATTTTATTTCTATAGTTTTTCAATAGTCAAAAAAATAATACGTGTTTATTTTATTTTTTAAATGGTTAAACATGCATATAGCCTTGTGCACATTTTTGGTGTATCTAGCAAAAAATGTAAAACTCCATGTCATGCTAAGGCTGGGCATTTTGCAACAAGTGACATAAAAAGCCCAAGAAGAAGCAAAGAAAATGTTAATTTTATCACACCCACTTTCAGTGGCATGGGTATCTTGAGTCTGCCAATCTCGGACGCCAAGGCAAAATCAACAAAGTACTCAGCTACAAGTCTTTCTGGTCCTGCAAGAGTGCAGAATGTGTCGAATATACGTATATAATATTTTGGTGGCCAAAAAAAAGGCTCAAAGTGGCAGTGTTTATCCAAAGTGTCTTTTTCTGCATTGTGTCTATAAGACAATGAAGCATGAAATCTCTGGTCAAAATGTGTCTTTTCAATCTCTTGGCGAACTGAAAAGTAAAGAGTTACCTAAACCAAACAAGGCGATGTATTTGTGCGAGAATAAGCACACGGCGCACATGAGTGAGTATATTTGTAACGCAGCAATTGTAGTGGTGGAGCATAAATCCTATCAAGCAAAGGAGCCTTGGGAAAAGGGCCAGAGGCAGAGATGAGAGCGAGTCCAGCTTGGAGCCAAAGGAGGAGGTAGGTGGGTAAGAGAAAGAAAGGAGGGAGCGGGGGCTTCTCTTCCAGATGTATTTTTTTAGTAGAAAAAAATGAAGAGCAAGCTGCAGAATGGGAAAGGGGGTAGGTAGCCGAGTCCTACATGATCAAATGCTTCTTTTGGTCTTCCACATCGTTTTTTAAAGAGCCACCCACCACTGAGGCAAGCCAATTAAACTTATTCACAAGTGTGACCAATCAATCCCAGACTGGCTCAGGTGGAGGAGGCAGAGAAGAAAACCTCGGCGACCCTAAACTCTTGCAGACAAAACACAGCTATTAGAAGGTAGACACAATTCGCTCGCAATAAGAAAAGAGCACCGTACTCCCCACTTCACACACACACAGAAGCTCTCCTTCTGCTCTGAATCGAAAAAAGCACTTCGCACCTGGACATTTTGAGGCATCATGCCACTCCACACCTCCACAACCCACCCAGGGAACACACAAAAGACTCATTGTGTGCATTCTGAAACATCAAATGAAAAATGAACACGCCGAATAACGGAGGGAAGAAATAAAGCGAGGCACATCATTTTTCACATCTAATTTTTAAAATGTGAGAGACCATAAGAGTGCTTACAGCTCTTATAGTTTGTA
Source organism: Filicampus tigris (assembly GCF_054856515.1). Classification (NCBI taxonomy): domain Eukaryota; kingdom Metazoa; phylum Chordata; class Actinopteri; order Syngnathiformes; family Syngnathidae; genus Filicampus; species Filicampus tigris. The sequence goes on along the minus strand of NC_141225.1, from coordinate 8,059,977 downwards.
GTGTACTCGAGATGACCAACACAGCGCTAAACAGAATATCTCCAAAAATTGTGAATCTCCTCTCTAGATGTCGCATGTAGCACCAAGACTGACCTGTGAGGGGCAACAAGGTGCCACAAGACATCCAGACTGCCTGAAAATACAAAAGTAGTACAGAAAGAAAAGCTAGCCCAACAATTAGCTTGTCTGGTAACTAGATTGCATTAGCAAACTCTTCAATTTTTCTCTCGAGAGTATGTTCATTTATTGGATTCTGAAACTTTTTAAATACCTACCCAAATCTTTGTAAATGCATGTTGATCATGTTGATTTTTTTTATTTTCAACAAATTGTTCCTCACTGATTTTTTTGATCGAACAATAAAGGAACTCTAATAATCTGAAGAGAACATGAACAAAACTCTAATACTGTCTCAATTTGTATTTTTTTAATGAAATGTGTAACAACTAACCAAGCCCATTACTAGATGAACTTATGAAAAACAGTAAATGTCTTCCAGTACACTAGTTTCCAAATGATTCAGTTTTTGACTATTTTCAAGGTGTTACGCCAGTGTTACCCCAACTTAGCCTAGTGTCAGTTTATCGCTGGAATCGGGCCGAAAACCTCCTATGTCACAATTTGTTGAATTTCATATTTTTTCACAAATCTATAGTATTGGTCGGTCCACACGTGTGGGTGTTATTCATGGAAATTATTGAATCCAAATTGTTGGAAATGGCTTGCCTATTCAATGATGCAATGTTATTGGTTGAACAAACATGACGTTTTTGGGGTCTCCTGAAAAGTGACAATTTTGGAGGTAAAAGGATTCCGCCTGGCGCACAGATAGATTTATTTCATACTATTCTTTTTATATGTAAGACTATATGGTTCTGTAAAATGTTTTTTTTTTCATATTTTGGGGGTATTTGGAACACATTAATACAATTTACATGACTTTCTATGGGAAATAATGCTTTGGTTTTGATACAATTCAATGTTTTAGTCAAGCTTTATGGAATGGATAAATCACAAAATAGAGGTTACACTGTATTTGCAGAGCATTGTCGGTATGCTGGGGTGAAAATACCAGCAGTCCATTGAAAGGTAGAAAAGTAATACAAACATGGGGAAAAGGCCAGTGACTCTACATAATGCATTTTTTTCTAAACCCCATATATTAAAAGATAGCCACTTCAAGGAAGTGACTCTAATGCCAACCCAGCGATATCTGCATGTGGGCCTGCCCTCTGCTGATAGATGCATTCATATCACCACGGTTGCAGAAGAATCCATGTAACCTTCGCCGGTGTCAGAAAACCAATAAAAGGGCAGAAAAATAAATATTGTGGCTTTGTGAAGCCTCGTGTTCTCCTGTCAGCCTCGGGGGGTGTGAAGCTGGGGTTAATGGTGCTGACCATCTCTCACGCTGCTTAACGTTCAGCTCGCCGCTGCTTTTATGTGCCTCTCGTGACCACTTAGTTTTGCTGCACGTTTGCTTGTTGTTTGGCCCAAGTGCACAAGCGAAGGCTAAAGCTGGCACCCGACTCGAGCGGCAAGTTCTTTAGGGGTGAGGCGAGAGTCCTGAACAAAAAAAAAAAACATGCTTCGCCAACAGACCATGTCTAAGCTCTCATCACCCTGATGATCCCTCCTGCCTGTCTACGGCTTACGGACAGTCCAGATGGAAGAGTTCGACAGAATCTGTTTAATTGTATGGCTCATCATGATTAGCGCTGGTTAGCGCACCTAAGCGCAAACAAATAAGTGAGCCACCAACATCGAACACATTCCATCAATAACATGAATTCAATCACGGTGGAGCCTCAATTTATGAGTTTAAGACTAGACAATAAATCATTTTTAGCGAGCACATGAGTATTTTAATTGACTTGGGCAATTAGGCTATTACGCTAACAAAAAACAACAGAAAACACTGTCAGCCTGTCAAAGTTTACCACCAGCCGCACTGCAATGCTATCGACTGCAAATCAATCTTAATATGAGGACCAGAGGTAACCTCAGATGCGTTCCCTTCATGGTGAGTCTACTTGAGACTCAAAGCTGAGAGGGATCCGCCGTGTATCGCTCCTACACAAGGCGTTTACACTCATCCAGATACAATTTGCCGTCGTGTAACATCTGAGGAGTAAGGGGGAGAAAGGGAGGAGGCCTGATTTCTGTAGCGCTCTCTCTCTACCCTTTAAAGGTAACTTCTCACAGTGGGAAGAGGAAGAGGAGGAGGAGCCATTGACTCTTCCTGTAAACTGTACACAGGAGAACGGGGTCCATTGAATCGAGCAACAAATGGCACCGATCCCTACCTCATGGCATTGGTCGTCTGATGGATCAGTGAAGAGGAGAAGCTTTTAACCATCAGTTGCAGTGTGGCAGGGGTGTAAGAGTTAGTTAGGGGAAAGCAGGAGCAGAAGTGATCTGCTACATTTGAGACGGATTATTGGAAGTTTTTCCCGTCAGCGATAGCAGGGAAATCCCATAGTGCACTTTAGAGACAGGTTGGCTTTTGGTGGCTTTGAGTGACTACAGCAATCCCTCGCAGTTCCCCTATTGCAGTCATGCTATACTGCAGATTTTTCTGTTATCATATATCCATTCAAGGCTTTGTGCACACATGCAACGCCCTACAGTGCCTCGTTGAGGTAACGGATCCCACCGAAAACTGAAGCTAGGTGTGGAACTGATTTTGATAACCGTCTACTCTAATCGGTTCAGTTCAACTGTTGGGTTCGAGCCGCATGTGTCCCGTTCGGATCGTAGGAGTGTATCTAGAAATCAGGGCCGATCACATGATTTTCAGCTGATCGATATTGGCTGAAAAATTGGCGAATCATGGCTGGCTGTTCTATCACATTGAGGCGAAATTGTTCTCAAAAGGATTGGTGCTTAATTTAATCGTTTGTTTTAACTAAGTAACTCATTTCTTACAGAGAAATGTTTAACGTTTTAACCTTTTAAACTGTAAGTGGATTCAATTTTGTTATTGAATACAAACATAGTAAGTCAATAATAAGGCAACACAATCATTTCTGAATTAACTGCAGGACATTTTGTACAGGAAAAGTTAGGCCCCAAGAACAAAAAGGTTAAGAATCCCTAGTCTATGGTAACACTTGCCAGTAGTTGTCAATGCGCAAAGAGAGTACGGCAGCATCACAAATACGCCGCAAAGTAAGTGCTGTCTGTGGGGTTTTAATCATAATAGGGCCCCCCATGCATTTCATTTGCCCCCCTTGAGTCTGAGATTTGGGGACAGGTGTGCCCAGTGTACTTTGCGCACGGACAGAGTTTTCTTTCTTTTGGTATCTTTGCAGAAGCGCGCATTTAGAAATGGGCGATTGTGCCACTTGTTGGGATGAACACAGCCGACTTGCTTCCCAGCCAATTAAAGTGGCTCCTCTTATTCTCTTTAAATTTAACGGAAAGTCGCAGTCTACTGTACATGGCGGAAATTTAAATGGACTCGGGAAGTCCATGCAAAAGATCGATGCACACAATGAACATTTAGAAGGGATTGCCAGCAGACCTCCACGGGTGAATGATGTACGCCGGGGATGTGTAAAAGAAAACGCCCTCGGTCCACTGGAACGCCCAGCATGGCGCAGTGTCTTCTGCCAAATTCCGAGACACGCTAAACGAGGCTTGCATTTTACGAAAATCAAGATGTGCCAGTTTTTACGCAACTTTGAAAATAGAGCCCATAGTTCCCGTAAAATTGCCTTATCCGCTTTGTGACGCAGATCTTTGAAGGTGTAGCGAGAAACGGGGTCGAGATAAACCTGCAGGCAGCGAGCTGACCACACAAAGACACAGCCAGCGTGAAGGGCAAGTGATGCCAAGACACAAAATGTCTATGAAATTAAACATTAATCTCCTCTGTACTGGAGTGAATCCAAGAGCCATTAAGCACTATTGGATCCCCGCCCTCCTTCCAGGCTTGTGTGTGTGTTTGTGTGGGTGTGTGCGTGCGTGGGTGCGTGTACACACACACACACACACACGCCCACACACCCCCACCCCCCCCCCCCCCACACACACACACACACGCATTCATGTGGATGTGTATCACTCTACAATTTCCAGTAATCAAGGGATGCAAAAAAAGAGGGGGGCGGTTGTGGAAGCATGGTTGACAAATTTTCAGGGCTTCTTGGGATATTGCACCGTGAATTTGGGCGATTCCGAGTCCACTTCCTCGATTCAATTCCAGTTCCTAATTACTCTTGATTCTGATTTTTCTTTTTTTAAATGTTTTACCGCTTATCCTCACATGGGTCGTGGGGCGTGCTGGAGCCTATCCCAGCTGTCTTCGGGCAGTAGGCGGGGGACACCCTGAATTGGTTGTCTGCCAATCGCAGGGCACACAGAGACAAACGCACAATCACACCTAGGGGCAATTTAGAGTGATCAATTAACCTGCCATGCATGTTTTTGGAATGTGGGAGGAAAGCGGAGTACCCGGAGAGAACCCACGCAGGCACAGGGAGAACATGCAAACTCCACACCGGGAGACCGGAGCCGGGATCGAACCCACGACCTCTTAACTGTGAGGCGGACGTGATAACCAGTCGACCACCGTGCCGTATATGTATTAGTCCCATCAAACGATTACATTTTTAAAACTAATTAATTGCAAAGTTTTCCATAATTAATCATGATTAATCATATTTTTTTCAACTACAATTTTTTACAAAGCTTGTAAAAGACTCCCCATTCGAGTCAGAATGTGTCATAGCATACTGACGTTCCATCTCCTTTCTACGTGGGGCCGCACATGCGTGGAAGCTACATACGGGCTACATCTGAGCAGACACCTGGAAATAGTTGCGTGTGTATGGGAATACACACAAAAGGGAGTTCAGAAACGTGATTGCTGGCCGGACCTGGGGGAGGAACTGGCTTACCTTAGCTAGGGTGAGGCTACAGCCTGGTACAACACAAATGGGGATTAATTTAATAGATTTGATAGGACCAAAGAAAAAACACCATACAAGGTTCTGCCATTGGCCAATGTATAAGGCACGGGACCCTGGAGTTTAAACTAAGTTATTCTAACTCAAAAGCAAAATCCTTCTGTGAGTTGATGCGCTGCTGGTATGCACGCCGATATGTTTAAATGAGATAAGTGAGTACGGCTTTGTCAATGTATGATGAAGATAAAGAGCTATATACAAGTATACTGTATTCCACTTACCAGTTAATATTTTGGCCAAATTTGTCATTTGTTGAAGTATGAAAAGCAAGGGAAAAGCACAATAAATAACCGATTCCTATTGATTCGGGACTCGCTCGTTAATGTGAACGAGAATAGCGAGTGCTGATTTGGGCATGAGTACAGGCACTAATAAATAAATATATGAATACACACACATAAATCATGGTTGCAATGTCAATCACACTTATATATTGCTTTTCAGACCATCAAAGACGAACTAATCAGAACATAATAACAAGAGGTGGTTGAGCACCAACTAAGGGGGGTCGGCAGAATACAGACATGTCTCACGGGAGCCTGGGTGTAAATTGTTGTTTTTTTTCCCTCTTTCCTGTGAACAAATCCTTTGAAAGATTTTTTTGTGAACTGATTCTAATAATTCAGTGCACTCAAAAGAACTGTTGTGCCCATCACTTGGCTGGTAGGCAAGACGTAAATCCATTTAACATTCAGACGCTGACATCTCTGTCAAATGTCAACTGGTTATCGGTTAAAATAAATTGTGCTGAAGTGAGATCTTAACAGATAGGAGGTAAAAGTACATACAGATCCTGAAAGTACTCATAATCCATAGTCTTCCTTAATATATCTATTCATTGCATTGATCTTCCCTTTATATTTTAATCTTAATGATTTTCCAACCATGAGACTCACTCGGCCACAGCCATGCGTGTAATCAGCCATGTTATGTCATTGAATCCTCTGTTTAACCTGTAACTGATTTTCGTAATGGATGCGTATGGGGTGGCCCAGGACAGACCTAGGTTGCCCCTTGCTAGGGATTTGATTTTGTGTCACCTTTTTTTAAGCGTTTAAAGCACACATGTCAAAGTCAAGGCCCGCGGGCCACTTCCGGCCCACGGGCCTTGACTTTGACATGTGAAGGTTTTCTACGGCCCCTGGGATGATATTGCTTTATTATTAGATCCGGCCTGCAGCCCGCAGCAAGCCGGTGTGGGTAGCAGATATGATAGGGTCCTTCGCGCCTGCCGATGACATCACACTTTAAAATATATTGTAGCGTCTTCCAAGAACACAGACGTAGTTTAATTATCACGTTTTTATTAGTCCAACCGGATACTGTGGGCCGCAGTCGACGCCAATACAGTACGACAACCGTTCAGTCAAAAAAGAGCATCTGCTCTCCTCTTCGTCCTCTGCTCCTCTCGCTCGCATGCCCTCCCATCCAGCGAGCCACGCGATGCATTCATTCACCTCGGAAACAACACAACTTGGCAAGACACAAATTCGACCACAACACAGATAACCCAGTTCGTTACACTATTTCTGTAATATATTTCTTTGCATCTATGTTTGCCACCCCTCTGGCTGTTGTTATAACGAACATTACCGCTACTTTTGCGAGGATCGTCCTTCGATCGTCTACGTGCCAACTGAAGACTTCACCTCACTTTTCGTGGCTTTCAGAATCGGATTGTGGTGAAAAGTTATTTGGGGTAAAACACGCTTTATTAAGAAATATTTCATGTTAGAAATCTCACGTTGTTTTATTATTAGTAATCGTTGGCATTTGATAAATTCATTGAGTTCCGATGTAGTGCTGAGATATCCCACACTATGAGCAGGTATGGAACGCTCCTCGAGCGCTAAGTGTTGATAGCGAGAGACGTGGTTTCTTTTCTTTTTCCTCCTTCGACACAGCTCGCTAGTAGTTTGTTCATGCCAGCAAACTCAGTAGTTGCAGATTTCCCGTGTTTCACCACGTTTGTTGTTGTGTGTAAATGTTAAAAGGTGAGTTTCATCATTTAGGTTCGTGTCAGGTAACTTAATTGCTGTACATAATAGCCTTGATATGTTCTTGTGAGTGATGTTGATGAACACTAGTTAGTTATTTCGGCTAGTATGCTAACTATTTTAGTGATGAAACGTGTGAATGTGTATGTATTGTTTGGCTGTTTAATTGCTTAATACAGTGAATTGTAATGTTTAGGCATATTGTTAACTAATGGATATGCATTGGATGATGTTGCTAGGTTATTCTTTGTGTTGTTGCAGACCACAATAAATAGACATGTCAAGGGGAATACGGGCCTAGGTTTTCTGATAGGAGCACCCACATTCATACCTTGCCACTCTAAAATAGAGTCAGCTGGAGACATCATACCAATTATATGATCTTTTCCGTTTTCCTTAGATGATGTACAGTTCATACAATCTTGCACCCCGAGTCAACCAGAAAATTGTTTGCAGTTTGGCAGGAGAAACGCAAATGTTCCACTGACCTTGTTTCACAAGACGGGCAGCGGCTTCTTCTCAGGTCATAAGCGGAAGTGACGTACAAGCTGCCTCGCAAAAGTAGCAGTAATGTACTTTATTTTATTTTTTATTTAGTAACTCCGAACGAACATACAAACATACAGCTAGGGGGGTGACAAACATAGAGGTAAAGAAATATATTACAGAAATATAAAGCGTGACATCATCAGCAGGCGCGAAGGACCCGATCCAATCTGGAAATTTTTTTTAAAAATCAATAAACATTCTATCATTCCGGCCCTCGGCTTGTCGCAAAATTTTTTATTTGGCCCTCCGTCCACCACACCCCTGGTTTAAAGTATGAAAGGTGCTATATAATTAAGGGTTAATAAAGGGCAGTGTTTTGTTTTTTTATTGGGCGTGCGATTGGAAATGAAGACCAACTCTTTTCTCAAGACATTATTTCACAAATGCATGAATTCCGCAAAAAAAAAAAACTCAAAAATTACACAGTGAGGCCCCTGGAGCATTTAATCGTGAGTGTTACCAGATGTGTATACCTATGTCAAATATCATCTGATCAAGTTGGAATAAATTGAGTCTCCACACACTAAGCATAAGCTTTGTGAGATAATGGATTTAAGGTCTATAGAGTTCCTTACATTCGTCATAATCCATAAGCAGCAGAAAAAGTGCAAAATGCTGCGACTGCATAATGACAAATGGACAAAAACGGGGAATTCTTCACAGATAATATGGCTGTGAAAGTACGGTATGTTGCATATGATAACATGCGCATGCATGAGTGTGGGCGCTGTACACACGTGTGTCTATTAAAACTGCTTGGAGTAAGCCCGAGGATGTGGAAACAATGGCGGCGTCCATTGCTGCTTCTCATCATTGCACGCTGGAGCACATCAAACGCAAATGCAGGATAATTGGAGGATAAAGACTATAAACAGCATCCACATGCTCCCATTTAAATGCATAAACTCACAAGAATCATCCCTATCATCCCACAAATCTCTATCCTTGTGAACAAACAAAATAAAAATAAACAACATAAAAAAAAAAACATTACAAAATGCCTCAACATCCATGTTAATTTTTCAACCCTATTTGTCATCGGTACTCCACAGGCTCTCAAAAAACCTTTCCTCCTACACTCCAACAGTCGCCCACGGTCCTCGTCTATCCTCACACTCTCCCATTCCAAAGTTCAACTCCTTTGCACATTACTTCCTGCAGTTCTAACAAAACGTACCAGGCCTTTCGTTAGGTACAACAGCACACGTTATGAGATCCAATGCAAGATGGCTGGCTGATTTTACAAAGATAAAAAAGCTCAGTTTTAATTGACACAGTCAAAGAGATGTTCAAGTACGTTCATTTTTGTGGTTATAGTTTGCTGTGCATAACTTCAATTTTTCATAATGAGGGATGGTTCTGAAATGTTTACCCTCTTGTAGCTTGGGAACCAGTAGAGTTCCAATCAGTAGACCAAATAATTTTGCAAAAAGACACCAAAATTGACAGATAAACATAAAGAAACATCTACATCCACACACACCTGTGTTTTCATTTTGGCCAATCTCATGCCTGAAAAACAACATCAGATGACTTTGAGCATTTCAATGTCTCCTTTCATCAAGTCAGAACATACCAAAGCTCATCAATAACCAGAGCTGGGCATCTTACTACAAATTGAGCGTCCGTTATTCATCATCCGTCGGAAGCATGGGTACCCTTCTGTCATCCGTCATTTGCCTTTTTATCCGGGGGGACAACAAATTGTATATACTATAGGCCGGTCCACCTCTAATTTTAAATGGCCGTCCGTCGGCGAGTGAGACAAATCTTTCACTTCTTATGAAAAGCATTGTTTTGCTGAATGCCAAAGTTAGTTGAGCATATTCTGGATTAATATCCATCCATCCTTTATCTATTCCGCTTATCCTCACAAGGGTCGCGGGAGTGCTGGAGCCTATCCCAGCTGTCTTCGGATGGTAAGCGGTGGACACCCCGAACTGGTTGCGAGCCAATCACAGGGCACACAGAGACAAACAAACATCCGTACTCACAATTACACCTAGGGGTAATTAGAGTGTCCAATTAACCTCGCGTGCATGTTTTGGGAATGTGGGAGGAAAACGAAGTACCCAGAGAAAACCCACGCAGGAAGGGGAGAACATGCAAACTCCACAAGGAAGGCTGGGATCGGATTTGAACCCACGACCTCTGCACGTGAGGCGGACGTGCTAACCACTCAAACACCGTGCCGCCCTCTGGATTAATATGTAACCCTTAATTCTAACTCTTCAAACGGAGAGACAAGTCACATCAATTGTTATCGGTGTTATCACCTTTGTTAGAGCTATCTTCAAGATCCTGTTGACCAACTTGATTGCGACCAACATCAGCGAAGTCTTCCTCGTACAATCTGCAGACATGATCACTAAGAACAATCTCACCGATGAGTGACGGGGTCAATTGTTCATCTAGATTCTAGTCTGAATAAGGCTTGTGGGCTGGATTTTCCTGAAACTGATGACAGAAAAAACAGCAGTTCCCTTGCTGAAGAAGGTCGCGGTGCCCTTGAGGGTGGCGCCAAAGTCACAAATTCTGAGGGGGCATCGCACTACTGTGAGATCGCTGAGTGAGTGTGAGCATGTGAGTGAGTGACGCGGAGTCTGAATTGCATGTAAAGAAAGAAAAAAATCAACAAGACAGTGTAAACTGTACTGCCTCCGGGGGGTATGCAAGACTATAATAATTTTTATTAGGTGACCCAAATATCAAACAGTATGATGCAGAGCAGTTGCACACCACTGCAAACTACAACGGCAGTTCCCAGCATTGCAGGAAGTCCTCAGTTTACAAAGATGACATACTTTCTATTTTTCATTGGTTAGCTATACATTTATGACCTTTAGGACTGCATTAGCACAGGTTAGTGATAGATTACGCGGTTTTCCGATTTATCTCCAAATTCGGGTTACGTCACTGTCATGGGAAATGATACTCAGTTGAGAAATACCTTTGTAAAATGTTAGTTGCTATGTTTGTCCAAGTGGACCTTTTTTTATTCAAATTCAGGAGAGTAATCACCGCCTGTTCACAAATTTACCTGTTCAGTGTGTTCACTTGTTTCTTTTAACTCATATACAGGTTTTCACAGAAAACTCACTTGTTTCCAGTTTTTGCAATCTTTCTATAACACACAAGAAATACCACAATATGGCATTAAAGTATCATAGTTTATGGTATATTTATGGTTTAACCAATTAATATAGGCAATTTAAACCAAAACCAGAAGGACAACAACTACTCCCTGTTTTCCAGCATTTTCAATAGGGCTTGGTTTTTATTTATTTTTTATTACTGTAAATTGATTATCTTGTGGTACTTGACAGTCGTCCAATACTGTGGTCCACCAACTTCCTCTCTCGCCCCAAAAGACCTCAGCAGTGGGACCTAAAGAAGACCACATCCGACTCAGCTCTCCCTTCCCACAATCGATAACCCCAAAATATACTGTAATTGGCACACAATTAAGAGGATGTTAGTCCATGGGAAGAAAATAAGCATGAGAAATGGGGAACAGGGGGAACAAAGAAGGAAGTGATCTAGTGAGCAGCTGACGTAGTCTGGCAAGATTTCTACCAGGCATATGTGTGGCTAGACATCCCTTTAGAAAATGGCTATCCTAAGCACGCTGGGCCATTTAGCACACCATGTGACGATTCCCGTTAAAGGCCTTGATAAATGCCCTGACGCGTGCACAAACACACAACCATATGGACACCGTGCACGAGACGTGCAGACGTAGCAGCGACCCGGACGCCACGAGAGACTGAACGGCTATGAGTCGCTGACTTGAGGCCACAGTGGAAACCTTAGACACTTGCAGTGTAAATGAAACTAAATGCACTACTAAGCCCGCCCCCCTCAACTGCAGGGCCAATGCTTTTGGTACCATGAAGACTGGGGGTTGGGACAAGGCAATTGGCTGCTAATCGCTCAGAGTATGAAGAACAAAGCAAACGGCCATTAATGCAGTAAAACCATCGATTGTATTTTTTTTTTTCAAGTGTGATGGAGCACTTCGTCGCCACAGCGTGAATAGTTAACGCTAATTTGTGGGAACGCGGCAGCTCTGTTTAGTTTCTGACTTTCACATAATAGTGTTTTCGTGTGGTCCAAGTGGAAATGGCAGCTATTTGCCTAGTCTAGCTGTCAAGTCATGGGCAGAACAACTCAACGTGCTAGTGGAGTTATGAAAATTAGACCCAATCTTACATCAAAATTCAGAAGTAATTATTTATATAACAAGTAATACTAGTTGAAACAGGGCATTCTGATAAATATTTCGCTTTGTGGAATAAGTGTTAATCCACTCGTTTTTAGCCATCTCTGGAGGCGGCCATTTTGTCTTCTGTCGACTGAAAATGACATCACAACTGCTCACAACGACCAATCAGGGCTCAGATTCAGAAAACAGATCAGCCGTGATTGGTCGTTGTGAGCAGTTGTGATGACATTTTCAGTCGACAGAAGACAAAATGGCTGCCCTCAGAGATGGCTAAAAACGAGTGCATTTTGCTGCTTAATTTATATTCCACAAATGCAAAATTAATCCGAATGCCGTGTAGTGGGCCTGCTGGGAACATATTCTTGAAAAAAATATGTTTCGGTTGACTCCCCTCTTTAAGACAATTTTCTAAAATGTCGCATTTAAAAGTAGTACCTAAATAAAGAGGTTTTATTTTATGTCATGTCATGTCATCTTCCAAACCGCTTATCCTATATAGGGTCGCGGGGAGTTGCTGGAGCCTATCCCAGCCGTCAACGGGCGAAGGCAGACTACACCGCGAACTGGTCGCCAGCCAGTCGCAGGGCACACATAGACACTGTCACTGAGCGGGAATCGATCCCACGCTGCCCGCACACAACTCAGGCGTGTGTACCACTACACTATCAGCGGACTGGTTTTATTTTATATTAAAAGGTATATTTAATATTGTAAGTAACTGTAACATGTACATGCACATGTTTGAACATTAAGACTGTGCATAAATTTAGGAAAATAAATCATTATGCTTAAATAATGATTCAATTGAAATGTATTGCACACAAGTGAAATAAAAACTGTAGCTAAGTAAGTGTTTGAAAACATACCCACTTAACAGCGGTGATCTGCGATCTCCCTGGCTAACTTTATATCATCCAGAGGAGTCCGCTTGCAGCTCCTCATAAACATACTTTGCGTGCTTTGACCTCCTGCATAGACTCCAGCAAATTACTTTCTCCTTCCGCCATGTCAAGCAAGAACTGCGCGCAAATTTTCAAGGGAATGAGAGGAGTCATTTCTGTTTGGTGCGAATGAAGTCGGCTGTGTTTTCACCCACAATGGCCCAAAACGCCATGTTTCTAACTGCGAAAAAGACAAAACGAGTCTAGCCTGCCCATGTTCAGATTTACCCCACGATGCACGCCAGACTTGTGCTGGGCACGAATATAGGGCCCTCAGTGACCATCCAGTAATTGACCTTAACTTTCACTCCAGCACCCTCCCTGTCAACTCACTTGCTGTGACCTATCAATGCCGCCACCACCACCACGCTAAAGACTATCAGCTCATATTCAGAACGCCACAGCACAGTCACCCGTCGAGGCCGTAACGAAGTATTTATTTCAGTGTGCATTTGAAAACCGGCGAGCACGGCGAAAACATGTTGATCGCGTCAATCACCATCTGCCACTCATACAGCCTCATGCAGGGACTCAGCCACTTCCATTCAAATAACACTTCACACAAACACACACACTCACACAGTCATTTTTAATAATGCAGAGTGTTGCAAACATGACGTCAACTCACCGATCTCATTTGCTGAGTACCGGTGACGTGCTGAAGAACTTTTTCCAGCTCCTTCTCGATGCGTGCAGCCCAGTGAATCATTCTGGAGAAGAAGAAGATGGGACATGTTCAATGCGAATCAACTCACATTAGCACCTGAGCCCATCATTCGGTGGTTTTCTGGCTGCAGGCAAGCAAGGGTGGCAATGTTCAAGCCAGAGTGCGTCTCCTGCGTCGGCGTCTGCATCGGTGGCAGATCCAGAACACAGCGATGATGTTCCTTTCAGCAAAGAAGCAGTTTAGGTGGTTCAATGTGAAAATCCGTCCACCAGGCCCTAATTAGCCATTCAAACAGCCTTGTGGGCAAGACTGCTATCAGCCAATTTTTGCACTGGGCATTGAAGGACAAAATACTGAGCGCCATGAATTCTGCCGATAGCAACAAAGTGGCCACTTAAAAAAACTGGAGCAAATGCTTGCAATACTTTTTAAGTTGCCTCAATGTTACGATTGCAACGCTGTAAGTAAATACAGTGCTACTAAGGGCTAGACAATTATGGAAAATAATCCAATTGCGATTTTTTTTCCCAAAACATTGCAATTGCGATGTGAGTTGGAACATTTTTTTTTCAAGATCCTTTTCGAATGTAATTTTCAACAATTAATCTTTATTACAACAAACAATATAAGATGTGTTATGCATTAAAGAATACTGAGGTAAAGGCAAATGAAGCATTAATTCATATCAAAGACAGTTTATCTACTTCAGTTAGAGGTATAAACCTACTAAATATTTTTGATGTGCAGTTTGGTAAGCGTTCACCACGCCAACATAATTCTGCCACACAGTTGTGGTGTGAACACATACTATATTGATACTGTGAAGGCACAAACTCAAGTGCAGATTAATGTAAACAAATCAGTAACTTTGACACTTCCTACATATCACTTCATTGCATGAAATATGATGTAAACGTAGACTGTATTTCTTAATCACTCACTCAACTTATCATACATGTATAATATCAAATCTTACCCGATCGCCAGTCACTAACATCACACACGTCATCCGGTAGGAAAAGTCAGATAATGCCAATTTACGACGTCATACTTAAGAGTGGCCATTACTAATCAGCGGCATATCAACAGCTTTTCGTCTGTCTTTTGTTTCGAAACATCCGGCCAAATTCATCCTCTTGATATTTGACCGCTTGACAACTTCGCGCGTGCGTTTTTATTCGTTGTGGCTCGAGGAGCCGCACGTTATCTTCTGTGTGTATGTGCTTAAACTTCGAACACACGTAAATAGAAGTCACCCGCGGCACACACGGACGACAGACACTTCCTCACACACGCCCTCCGACGGCAGCCAAAACGTCACAAAATAGACGACACACGTACACGATATATATATTTTTTTTTTTTTCAAACACCACGGGAAGTTTAAACCATGCGAGGTGAAAAGGATCAAGCATGCCGTAGCTGCGGCAGCGTTAGCTTGGCGTTTAGGTTTAAAAGAAAGTGGAGTGGGGGGTTTCTGAAGCTGTTGCGCCAACCTGAAGTACTCAGGGGACTCACAACAAACACTTAAAACAGCTTTGTTAATGCGTTGGAAGGAAAACCCCACATCAGCTAGCATGAGAGTATTTCCTGGCATGTAGCCTACCTAAGTGGTGGGTGCCCCACCACTGGTCCCTTGACCTTTTTATCTGCTAATGCATGGGCTTGTCATCAGCACCACTAACCCTCCCCAGCCGCCCACTATCCCCCCTTTATCCTTTATGCATGCACATTTCTGGCCAGCACTTGCAGGACGGGCTGCCATCAGCAACTCTGCAGTGAAACTGCTTGGGTCGGACAGAATTGCACCCCGAGCGGGGAGTGGGTAGCTGATCTC
This sequence comes from Filicampus tigris, assembly GCF_054856515.1. Taxonomy (NCBI): domain Eukaryota; kingdom Metazoa; phylum Chordata; class Actinopteri; order Syngnathiformes; family Syngnathidae; genus Filicampus; species Filicampus tigris. The sequence goes on along the minus strand of NC_141225.1, from coordinate 8,044,788 downwards.
CATCAGACGGCAGCCAAATTTGGAATTAGCAGATCAAAGGGATGGTGATCGCCAGTGCGCATCTCGCAGCAAGTAACAAATTACTTAATGGATCAAGACACTCATGGGATGATTTAAAAGCAGCAGTAAGCCTGGACAAGAGCTTGAACGATGTGAACGGGGAAAACTGTGATGCTTGCTGAAGTGATCAGATGGATAAACTTGCAGTCAACCAGTGTCAAACTTTATCCTTACAAGGGTTGCAAAGGTGTGGACATTTTCCATTGAATTTCCATGGGAAGCAAAAATGGGGAATTTGGGAAGTATTTAAAACTGAAACAATTGAAAATTAGCAGTATAACAATGGATGGATGGATGAATCGATCATCTTATTGGGAATTAATTCAAGGTATATTATTCATGCATACATATAAACATTTTGTTTTGTAAGTACACAGTCGTGGTTCAGCATTCACAGAGTATTTGCCGATTTTTGGCCAATTGTATTCATGTTTATTCCATTACTTTCAATAAAAAAGTTTCCAATCTTGCAAATTCACAGAACTATGTTATGCTATTCCGAACAGATAGTATGTGAATAGCAATGTGGTGTTAGCGTGATAGTGAGAACAAATGTCAGTTTTGAATGTCAGATTTGCTCCAGAGACAAAAAAGGAGGCAGATGCAGTGAATCGAAAAAAGGCTAAACATGAGAGTAAAGAAATCTGCCAGAGCACACACGTGTTGTTCAGGGAACAAGCGATGCATTTTTCACATAGAAAATAATGTACATTTGACTTTTTCCGGTATCTTTCCATCACAAAATCCTTATTAACTGTGCAGACAATGTTTATTTTTGCAAAGTAGCATTCTTACATTTTTAACTGTCAAGAAAGACAAATATAAGGCAATTTAAAATAAAACTAAAATAAATTAAAAGTCGACATTCCAAGATGCCTGACAGAGCAAGATGAAGATCCAATGGGAAGGGTTAAGAGTGATACTGTCCCTGTATCATTTTTAAGTAATGCAAAAAATATTGTTCCACATTTATGTTCATGTGGGAAAACAATTTATACTTGTAAATGGTGATTCATTGAAAAGTGACAATTTACTTTCCCGCTTTGCCATCACTGGTACCTATCACAAAAATCCAAAGAAAAAGCATTTGTGGAGCTAATCCTCGTGAGGCTCAGTGGGCCGATGTCTCCTTTTTTACGATTTTCCAACCCGTTTGAAGACACATTTCTATTCTTTGACTTTTGATCCAACATGAGACTGACAGTTTTCTGCTGTTTTCCGGTGTCTGCTGTATATAGTAATTTGTGTTTTAATTTATTGCTTTCACTTGAATATTATTGCTATTTTGATATTGTTAGGTAAAGTGCTTTGTTACATCTGTAGCTGTTATGAAATGCACTATATAAATAAAGTTGTATTGTATTGTATTGTATTATATTTGCTGTTTGGCAATAACACTTTGAACTTTTGATTTTTGAAGAGTTTTGTTGAGCTACGAATTGTACCACCGGGGGCTTTCGACTTTAGAAGTTCTGCTGTATTAATATAACTTGGGGAAAAAAAATGTACAACTGCGTAAAAGACAGTCATCTCTGACAACATATGTGGTATTAATTTATGACTAGTTGTGACGATCAGTCAGCAAAAATCAATTTCATTAAAATGAATGAGTCTAGTACAGATCAATACAATGCATAAATGTGCCACTAATGTTTGTTTAAAGGGGAGAAGCCAGTCTGGAGGCGGAGACGGCGCCATTACACATCAGCTTCACACACACACAACGGGCACACTAATCTGTTCTTTTTAATTAAAAACTAGGAAGTCGGATGAGAGGAAGCGTAAATATATCAGCACCTACAAAGTCCAGCAATAGGGAATTTAAACCCAAAAAAGTGTCTAACAAAATCTGGATTTCAAACCATCAACATGTGCAACATCATCATCTCACTGAGCATCTAAAGGATTCATTTGTGTGTTTTACTTTTTCTTTGGCATTTAGCTGTTTTCAAATCACTTTCCCTGTAAAGTAAAAAATAAAAATGCCTTGTTAATTTGACACACAAGGGAGAACAATGTCAACCCTGGCAAATGTCAAACAAATCCCTAAGTAAAGGGCGATCCCAAAAAACTGCAGTTTTTGAATGCATTCGTACAGGACCATGCCAACTACAGGACGTAAATTTTAAAAAAATGAAAATTCCATCATTGTTTCTTAAATTGCATATTTTAAAGGTTTTAATTACTATGAATAAAATATTTTTCTTCCATCACTCTCAGTTTTATTGGATTGTTCAAAAGTTCCTGTTTTTTTCTGTCACCCTATATACAAAATGAGGCTTCAAAATCATAAGAAATCAAAGCGACTGTCTCTGTTTCTGAAATACTGTGGGAGCGTCCGCTGAAGTTACTGAAACCAATCACATCAACTGTTGTCAATCAAATACACAAATCTTTCTTATGCCTGCATAAAATATATGTGCATAAAGCCTCTGGTGGTTAAAACATATGCCACCGACGAGAGGCGCTAGCCACCAGGTAGCTTGTAAGCTAATAGGTACCTCAGAGCTGAGGCCGCAGACGGGCTCGCGGGCTCATCCTTTGCTTCAACTCCCTGCTTGGTGTTGTGTCGATGTGTAGTACCGAGAGATGGGCACTTTACAGATGCTAACGGTAAAGGTTTCATGATTCATAAACATTATTTAAAGCTCATTAGCTGGCTAATTTCCTATTCACATCCACTTACCGGCTGGGAGTATCGTGAGTGGATTGAATTGCTTACAACTGCTTAACCAACCATGGCATTTACCTGCCAACACATTCACGTCGGTCACAAGAACGGAGCCGCCAGGGGACATCACGAGAATAGTTAAGATTGCTTAATAACACAATATCATTGAGTTTTATTACAAAACTTTTGTTTTATAATGCAATACGTTTTCCGTTTTTATTGCGTTATTTTTGCAATAAAATAATTATTGTGGGTGGCATGTGGTCGACTGGTTAGCACGTCCGCCTGACAGTGCAGAGGTCGTGGGTTCGAATCCGGCCCCGGCCTGCTTGTGTGGAGTTTGCGTGTTCTCCTTGTGCCTGCGTGGGTTTTCTCCGGGTACTCCGATTTCCTCCCACATTCCAAAAACATGCATGTTAGGTTAATTGGACAAAAACAAACAAATTTATTTATTTGAAAAGATGACAAGTAAATGGTACATTTTTTAGAAAAAATAAATAAAAGCGAACCATTGATAAATAAAAGTGAACCATTGAACCTTGATATTCTAAGAAATTACACCAGAATAAAAAATACACTAACAATAAAGATCTCTTAATTTAGTAAATTATTAAGACACTGAAATTTTTAAATGCTCAGCAGCAAAAGCTTATGACACATTCAAGTTAAAGACAAGTTGTATATGTATATGTATACACTTTTTGTGATAAAAAACAAAAACATACAATAACAGTTACAATTATTGGCAACTATATTAAAACTCTTTTTACAATGAATTTTTTTTTTAAGTCTTTACGAAATTGTATACACTTTTTAGGCATTGAAATCTTTGAATGTTCAACAGCATATTGTAACGAATTGGGTTATCTGTGTTGTGGTCGGATTTGTGTGTTGCTGAGTTGTGATGTTTCCGAGGTTCATGAATGCATCGTACGGCAAGCGAGTAGAGCAGCAGAGAAAGAAGAGCGCGAACAGTTGTACTTGGATTAATAAAAACCTCATAATTAAACAACGTCTGACGGCGTGTTCCTGGAAAACGCTACAATATGATAAGTCTCGCTCTTTAAGTTTGACGTTGTGGGCTAAAAAGACTGTTTGCTTCCTCGTCTAAGAAACATTCACAGTCGCATGATGCCGTGCATGTTAGACGCGCAAGTAGCAATATCGGCACACAACTTTCGGATTTATCCACGCACCTTTCCCCATCGGCGATGAAGAACAGGAAAGCCAGAATGTTCCCAAACAGGAGACCGCAGTGTACGTGGGGACCTTCAAGCTCTGGCTCTCTCTTTTGTGCCGCCACTCTCTTCTCCCGCATGCAACAGTCAGCGTCCGTGCGTAAGTTTGCGCTACTTAGTGGACCGAACCAAACGCAAGTAAACTGAACCGAACATGCCATACCGAAACGTATTAATACACCCATACACGCGAGTGCACCGTTACACCCCTAATATACATCCAATTGGATAAAAACATACATATACATATGTGTATATATATATATATATATATATATATATATATATATATATATATATATATATATATATATATATATATATATATATATATTCACAGCATCTTTAAAATTAAAAAAAGCAGCTATAGTTAATAGTAGTATACTATACTATTAATAGTATATTTAAATAATAGTATGAATTGTACTGTACTGGACTGTACACTCTAAAAACAGTTGGGTAAAAGACAACACAATTTTGAGTCACAAATGGACCGATCCACTCCTTGCGTCAATTTGACCCAACTTCCTTTTTCCCATTTTTTTGGGGTTGTTTTCTGCAAAAACAACCCAAAAAATGGGTAGTATTGTCCCAAACAACCCAAAATATTGGTCTGTTTTGTAAAAAACAACGCAAGAAGGTAGGTCAAATTGACCCAATTTGTGGATCGGTCCATTTTTGACCCACAATCGTGTTATTTTTAACACAACTGTTTTTAGAGTGTATGCATAGATACAAATTTCATTCTAACGTGCACCATGAAAGAGGCACTCACATCTTTGAGAATTTCTCAAATCATCATTACATACGATGTAAATATGTAAAATTAGGAGTGCGCCCATTATTAAATGAAGAAAATAAATGGAGACCTATAGGCCAATGACATATTTTGAAGGTTACCCTCATTTAAATCGGGGGGGGTAAAGAGTCAGTCCAGGCCAATTAAACGCTATGCAATGTTTAATATAGTATACTGTTTACTGCTGTGTTGATATTTATGAGTAATTTGAGCACGTGGAATGTTTCATGTGTTCCATCAGAGTAAACATATGGGAAATGTGTCACTTGAAACGTACACAAAAAAAGGTTTGTGGGCATTAAATTGGAATTGGGCTCTTGGACCAATAGTGTAATTCCATTTCATGGCATGTAACATTTAGGATGACTTTAGAACACAAATCATAATCAAACAGCATATTGTTTTTCCTTAATGAGCATGAAGGTTTAATCTCTGTCACGACTACAAAAGCATACAGCAGCACGATGCTCTTAAACAAACACAAACAACAAAACGTGATTAAGGTGAATCATCACAAACTAACCGAAACACAGGAATAATTCACTCACACCATCGGGTGTTTTTAATTACGCGGGGACTCGGCGCCGTTAACGGCAGTTTGGAGTTAATCGTTGGTAAATGGTAAGTGACGCTGCCTTCAAAGTCACCTTGATCATCTCAATAACAAAGCCCCAGAGAGTGCAGGCAGGCTTCATTAAGGGCAGGCGGGGGGAAGCATCAGGTGAGTTGAACAGTTGAGGGGGCGGGGGTAAAAAAACCGGAACATACAAATAATCGTTAATATTTATCCATCCATCCACAGTGCTTGTCCTCATAGGGTCACAAGTGAGCTGGGGGCTATCCCATCATACTATGGGGAAGAGGCTGGGTACACCCTGGACTGGTCGCCAGCCAATCTAATCAGGCACATCTAGACAAACGAGCATCCAAACTCACACCTATGGACATTTTTTTAAATTTGTGTTTTTGGATGAGGGAGGGAGCCGGAAAAAAACCCACGCAAGCACGGGGAAGACTCGACTGTGAGGCGGACGAGATGTCCTTATTTGCTTAACAAATTGCACTGACCTTATGTCAGTGTTTGAACACATTGATGCAAGATCGAGATGCCCTCGTCGAGCCGAGAATCGAACCGACAATCTCAGGATAGTGGGGCAGATGTGCTAACCACGAGTCACAAAAATTCAATTTATTAATTTTTTAATACAAAATATTTCAGACGTTTTTACATCCGTAGTGTTTTTGAAAAAAGTTCTTTGTAGGAGGAAGTTGTGGTCATGAATTGAGCTGAATCATACTAAAGTACGAGATTATATCGTTCAATTTGAAGTTTCTTGATGCGACTGGACTCATTTGCTTTGTATGGCTGCATCCTCGGGTGACTTTATAGACATCGCAAAGTACATCCATCATCCTCCTGTCATGTAATTGAATCCATTTTTAATGTAAGATCGCCATGTTTTAAGAACGTATAGTACGCGCGTCGTTACGTGGCATTTCCAGGCCACAATAACAAACACGAGAGGCGTTTCTACAAGGAGGTGACATCGTGCATTTGTACAATATAATATAATATAATATAATATAATATAATATAATATAATATAATATAATATAATATAATATAATATAATATAATATAAAATAAAATAAAATAATATAATATAATATAATATAATATAATATAATATAATATAATATAATATAATATAATGTGCAGCATCACAGACGGAAGTTGCATGCTTGGAACACATGAGCAAGGCGTGCGTTCTAGGGGCCACCTGTCCTACTTCCCTCCCTAGCCCCCTCAAAATGAAGAGCCTGCTACTTACGTGTAGTGCTGCGGGAAGTGGTGCGTCCCGGCGGTCGGCGTGGACACGCACACGAGAAGTGCAGTTTGGATGCACAGGAGGCACAGAGCGCCGTACGATGGGGCTCCGATCGCCATTTTCCCCATGAAATATTCAACAAAGTGGGAGAAATAAGCCCAAGGGCGCAGAACCACGGAAGCGGGCCGTGTGTTGGTGGGTCGGGGGGGGGACAACAGTCTCCTACAGCCGAGCTAAGAATAAACCCAGTCCGGAGAGAGGCGGAGGGGAGGGGGTCGGAAAGAAAGTGCGCGTCGGGAGCTGGTGGATGGACGAGAGGAGCTTGAGGACTCTTCTGCCGCTATCCGGGAGAGAGAATGTCACTCCTTGGCGTTGGAGATGGGGATGAGGAAGAGGAAGATGCTCCGCCGCCGATGATGATGATGATGATGATGATGTGCACCTATTTACGCTGTACTCCCTCCCTCGCCGACGCCGCCGTGCACATTTGCTCCCTGTCTCTCTCTCTCTCTCTCCCCCTCTCTCTCTCTTTCTCTTTCTCTCTCTCTCTTCCACCGCTGGCTCCGACGGAAAAACGCGCAAGTCAAGCCAAGTTGGATAGCATGTGAACTGCATCCGGTGGAGAGCATTCAAAATAAGACGTGATACATTGCATTGACAGACTACATTTTCCCAAGAGCATTAAAGCAGTCATAATATAAAAAATATAATATTTATTCAAAATACAATCTACAAGGACAGGCAAAACACAAGATCAATAGAGGCTGGGGTCTACCACATCAGACAGGACCCCAGGTGCAGGCTGTGCAAAGAAGCCCCAGAGACGATGGAGCATATCACAGCTGGGTGTAAGATGCTGGCGGGCAACTCATACATGGAGCGGCATAACCAGGTAGCAGGAATTAGTGTTCCAGAACATGTGTACCAAATATGGACTACAGGTCCCAGAATCAAGATTGCAGACACGTCCAAAGCTGGTTGATAACAACCAGTCCAAGGTCATGTGGGCCTTCCAGATCCAGACTGACAAACTGGTGATAGCCAACCAGGTTGACATTGTGGTGGTGGAAGACAGCAGTTGTGATAGATGTAACAATCCTGAATGATCGTGATCATAGTGATCGGGGCACTGGAGCAGTTATCCCCAAGATGGATGGATGGCTCGATCGGATATCAGAACCAACATCTGACATCTCCGTACAGAAGAGCAAAATACTGGGAACAGCTAATGCATCAGATTTACATAGCGCTTTTCTGGACAACCAGACACTCAAAGCACTCACAATGGATACATTATTCATGCACTCACGCATTCACACTCTGGTGGCAGTAAACTACGTATGTAGCCACAGCTGCCCTGGGGAAGGCTGACGGAAGCGTGGGAGCCAGTGTGCCTACGGCCCCCTCCGACCACCACCAAACATTCACACCCTGGACGCCCAGCCATACACCAGTGTGAATGGCACTGGAGGAAAGGTGGGTGATGTGTCTTATCCAAGGACATAACGACACATGACTCAGATGGAGCGGGAATCGAATAGTGGACCTTCCGGTTATTGGATGACCCACTCTTGTATATATATAAGGGCTGTCCCAAACGATTATATTTCTCCCTATTAATTTATCGACTATTTTTTACGATTAGTTGATTAGTCTAACAATTCTTTCAACTAATACAGCAATTTTGAGGTTGACAATTATTAATTTACAAAACCACATCTCAATACCTTTTGAAAATTCTTTGTTTATTAAAGTAAAAAAAAGTTTAAGTTATTAACAAAGACGGTGAGACTGAGAGCTTTCCGGGACTGGCGGTATGCACGTGCACCCATATATTTTTGTGAAAAAAGTTATTAAAAGGAAAAAAAAAGTCATATGAAAATGTTCTAGATAAATGTCGTTTTACGAAACTATAAATAGAATTTAGTGTTCACAGTACAGTCAATATTTTTATAATAATTAGTCTTTTTTTCATGTAAAAAGTCAAGTTTTTTAATAAAAATGTCCTATTTTCGAATATCTTTCTAATTGAAAGATAGGAAGTTGGAATTTTATGAAAATAAATGTGTAAATTAGCGGGGGAATATGTTTATATTCAATATAAAAAGTAATATTGTTTTTAGATTAGTCAAGTTACCGGAATAAAGTGGTATATTTTCATGATCAACACTCAACAACCTTGATCGGGCCACTGCTCTTCAGCGCCAAAAACACAATTATATCCCAACATGTTAGAAAAAGTAGACCAGTATTCGCACACACTATACAATTTGGGCGTCCCTTTGAAATCATTTATTCTGGTGGTATTTCACAATGTATCACATTGAAGTTCAGATCACATCACTTCCTGTTTGGACTCTGGCTTTACATAACTGTGAGTGCAAGACGCTGCCCCCATCAAAGCAGCCAATTGAGTGACTGGGCACATCTGGCCTCCTCCTCCTCCTCATGCCCACTCCAAATTTGGGAAATTCAGGAATATAAACACAAACTAGGGGCTTTATCTTGGTCATTAGAGGCGGAGACTCCTGAGGGTGTATTATGGCACGAAGTGGGATGTAAACATTAAGTGTAACATCTTCGGGGCCATGCTCTAGAAATCGCATTTGTTTGACTTGGACTGGATTTACATTTCAGGTCCAAGAGCCTAATTCTGATTTAATGCCTATATTTTGACTGTCAATTTGAGAACTATTTGAAAAAAAGGTCAGATTGTGTTTGAGATATTTAGATAGATTTTATAGAAAAAAATATATATATTTGAAAATGTATACAGTAATTTCAAGATAAGTCACATTTCAGATTCAAGTAGGAACACTACAAGAATAAAGTTGCACATCTTCAAAGATAAAGTCCTATATTTTAGAGATAAACAGTTGTATATTTCTGACATTAAAGTCACATTATTTTTTAGATGTTTAGTCATATATTTGAGAGAAAATTTCAGACATTTTCATATTTAAAAAAAATTATAGTTTCAAGATAAGTCAAATATTTGAGATCGTTTTTTAGAACTATGCTACAATAAAGTTGCATATTTTTGAGAAAATATTTTTTAGATAAAGTTATATACTTGTGACAAAAATGTGGATACCTCCAAAATATTTTGTATAATTTATTTTCAAGATAAGTCATGCATTTGAAATTAATGGTGACATTTTACAAGACTGTTGTTGCGTATTTTCCAGAAC